>NW_006921734.1:5600557-5635198 GCF_000298275.1 Orycteropus afer afer
TCTCTCTCTCTCTTTCTCTCTCTATAAATATATATATATATATACTTTGCTGGTTTTTGTGTTTCTCTAGAGAACCCAATCCAACACACCACCATACTCTCTAGCACCATTCTCAACTGCCTTTCCCATGATATTTTGAATTATGAGGCTAGTTGATTCCATGTTCAGGTTTTCACTCTTTTTCTCCCCTTAGCTATGCATTTTCCCCTAATAAATACAGTATTTATTGTATACATCTGACCAGGAATTTCTTTGTTGGATCTAAACAGTTTTTATTCATCTTTAACAAAGTTCCATAACCTAGTACAGTACTGAATACACAAAATTATCTCTTTTTTTTTTCTTTCTTTTTCTCTCTAATTGTTACCAACAGCAAGGGTCATTTGTGAAGATGCTTACTCTTCTTTTTTAAGAGTTTCTTTCTTGGTTTAGTCTAGTAATGAAATGTAAGAGTCAGCTATCACCTAACTTCCATCTAAATACCTCAAGTCCCAAAAAGTCAGGAAATTCCAAAGCTCAGGTTCTTGGAGCAACACTGAGGCTGCCAAGTGTATGTCCTGTATATTTGCTTTATTAAAGTGCACCCCAAGGTAAGCACAGTAGGTATATATGATAAGCTGGAAACCAATTTATTAGAACATCAAAATATGCAGCATGATAATTTTTCTCACTAAAGTGACAATTTTACTGTAAAGTGTCTTTAATCAGCTACTTTAATTTCCTGCCCTAAACTGGAAATGTCCACCAAGGGACTTTGATATTAAATATAGAAAATATTAGGTTAGTAACTGAACTCCAGTTCCTCCTGTCACATATTACTCTCTTTGGGGCACCCATAACTCTTTCATTGACTCATTGTGAATACTTTTACCCCTAGTATCCTCATAGAAAATTGAACATATATGTTTACATATTAATCACCTTACTAGAGAGTAAACACATAAAAGGCACAAACCGCCTTTAAAAAAACAAAAAGAAGAAGAAGAAATAAATGTTTTGTATCCTCTCCATCTAGTAATGTAAGGATAAATAAATGTTAATTTCTTAAAGAAATAGTCAATGAAAGGTCTTAACTTCATTTTCAAACTTTTCTTATTTTTTGCTCTTTCTGGATAAATTTGAAATGTATATTTTAAGTCATTTTCATGTTTCAGGAGCACAAAAAGCATGATAGCATTTCTTCTAAGGGAGGAAGTAGGGTTGGATCTCAATCCACTTAATTTATAAATCTTTGTAGTAGCCATGCCAACACTGACCATCTTTCTTGGAATTCCTATTACATTTAGAGACAGTATTACCCACTTTAGCACAGAATTCTTTTTTCAATTATTTTTGTTTACTACTTGTGTCTACTGAACTACACTACAAAATCACAGAGCTGACACCACATAAATAAATACCAGTTGCCAGTGAGTAATTCCGACTTATGGAGATTCCATGGCATGTCAGAGCAGAACTGTGCTCCACAGGGTTTTCAATGGTTGATTTTTCATAAGGAGATCTCTAAACCTTTCTTCCAAAGTACATTGAGTGTCATAGAACCTCCCAGATTTCAGTTAACAGCTGAGTATAATAACCCCTTGCACCACTGCATAAATACCTGGTGAATAATGAATAGGGTGGTGAGTTCTTCCCAGTTTTAGCACTGAAAGTCTCACATTCCAGGAAACTCCCAGTCTCAGGACAATTTGTCACCCTTATAGTAACTAAGTTAGAAATTTTACAAGTTGTACTAGTTGTATTCTTGAGGAACCTGTACATAGACAAGGAGGCTGTGGTTCAAACACAACAAAGGGATACTGCATGGTTTAAAATCAGGAACAGAGTGAGCCAGGGTTGTATCCTTTCACCATACTTATACAATCTTTATGCTGAGCAAACAATCTGAGAAGCTGGACTACATGAAGAAGAGCATGGCATCAGGATTGGAGGAATACTCATTAACAACCTGCAGTATGCAGATGACACAACTTTGCTTGCTGAAAGTGAAGATGACTTGAAACATTTACTGATGAAGATTAAAGACTACAGTTTGCACTATGGATTACATCTCAACATAAAGAAAACGAAAATCTTCAGAACTGAACCAATAAGCAGCATCATGATAAATGGAAAAAAGGTTGAAGTTGTCAAATATTTCATATTAACTTTTTTCCACAATCAACAACCATGGAAGCACCAGTCAAGACATCAGATGACATACTGCACTGGGAAAATCTGCTGCAAAAGACGTCTTTCAAGTGCTGAAGAGCAAAGATGTCTCTTTGAAGGCTAAGGTGTGCCTAACCCAAGCCATGATGTTTTCAATTGCCTCATAAGGATGTGAAAGCTGGACAGTGAGTAAGGAAGACCAAAAAAGAGTTGATGCTTTTGAGCTTTGGTATTGGTAAAGAATACTTAAGGTACCATGGACTGCCAGAAGAACTAACAAATCTGTCCTGGAAGAAGTGCAGCCGGAATGCTCCTTGGAAGGGAAGATGGCCAGACTTCATCTCACCTACTTTGGTCATGTTGTCAGAAGGCACCATTCCCTGGAGAAGGAAGTCATGCTTGGTAAAGTGGAGGATCAACGAAAAAGGGGAAGGCCTTCAATCAGATGGATTGACACAGTGGCTGCAATGGTTGGCTCAGGTATAGCAAGGATTGTGAGGCTGGCACAGCACCAGGCAGTGTTTTGCTCTGTTGTACATAGAGTCGCTATGAGTCAGAGATGACTCAAGAGCACCTCAGAACAACTGACTGTTGACTATGAAGTGTTTAGATAATATCTGTAACCACCTATGATAGTTGGAGCTGTGTGTTAACTTGGCTGGACCACAATTCTGAGTGGCTTAAGAGGTTGTCATGTGGGTTATTCCCATGATGGGATCAGATGTATATGTTTTGAGCCGCCAATCCACTGAAAGGGAGTTTCTCTTGGAGTGTGGCCTGCTTCCAATATATTTATGGACATCCTGGGAAAAGAGACACTCTTCTTTGGATCAGGATCCTGTTGTGCTGCCTACAACTGTCTGTGAGCTAACAATCCACCATTCAGCTTGGAGATCTTGCATTCATCATTCACTGGAGTCATCAGCCTATATACTGCCTACCAACCTTGAGCTCATCAGCCCCTACAGCCAGATGAGTTGGGAAAAGCCTCCAGCTTGACGTTTGATTCAAAAACTTGGGATTTTGCCAGCTTCTATAAGTGTGTGCAAAAAGGGCAAGAAGGCCACATGTTCTGACCTCCTCTAACCCCACAAGAGGAAGACAGAATCACTATCAGTAACCCAAGACCTATTACTGCAAGGCCAGACATGCTGTCTCCCTCCAGCTTTTTCACCAACCGTTCCTCCCAAAGCACCTACCACCTCTTTCATGGGTTCAATAATTCACTGCAGTGGCCACACAGAACTCACAGATTATGGGGTTGATTAGGGAAGCACCAGGCTACAATTCAAGTTAAGGAAAAACGCTCAGTCTCTCTCCCAGCCCACAGTCTCTCTCCTCAGTTGCTCACAGCAAATTCCACCATGGAGCTTACAAAGACTTATGGCTAGAAAAGTCACACTAAGAAATTTACTACACTGCAGTGTGTGAGCCATTTTCCTAAGATAAATTTCTCTTTGTATGTATATATAAGCTTTACTGTTTTGCTTCTCTAGAGAACCCAGCCTAACCACCTTAAACCTTCTTCTAATGCCATACACGTGATCACAGGAATGAGCCTGATCAACATGCAAGTACCTAGTACCATAATGGTATTTAGTGAGCCTTTTCACTGAGTGAAAATACACACTTAAATTTTTTTTTTTTTTTTTAGCTAGATGTAATCTACAGATTTGGTTTGGCTCTCCTTGCAGCATTCTTAATTATATGGAACCTCTGAAATTATCTGATCAAAGTTCTATTGAATGAAGCCCAGCAAGATTAAGTAAATTGGTCAAGGTCTCATTAAAATTGTAACAGTGCTTTTAAGTATAACCCTGGGCTCCTGTTTTCCAGGCCCATAATCTTCACCTTTCATAGAATGTGCTTTGGGCTATACAAGCATACCTCGGAGATATTCTGAATTTGGTTCCAGACTACCACAATAAAGCAAATATCACAATAAAGTGAGTTACAACAATTTTTTGGTCCCATTATATATAAAGGGTAGCATAGTGCCTAAGGCACTTGACTGCTCACCAGAAGACTGGCGGTTCAAACCCACCAGCCACTCCTCGGAAGGAAGGTTGGGCAATCCTACTTCCGTAGTGATACTGCCTCGGAAACCCAAGGAAGGGTCGCTATGAGTCGGGCCCGACTCGATGGCAAACAACAACAACAACAACAACATATATAAAAGGAGCTCTGGTGGCATAGTGCCTAAGGCACTTGACTGCTAACCAGAAGGTTGGCGGTTCAAACCCACCAGCCACTCCTTGGAAGGAAGGTTGGGCAATCCTACTTCCGTAGTGATACTGCCTCAGAGACCCAAGGAGGGGTCGCTATGAGTCAGGGCTGACTCGACGGCACATAACAACAACAATATATAAAGGTTATGCTTACACTTCACTGTATTATACTGTAGTCTATTAAGTGTTTAATAGCACTATGAAAAAGTTTGAAATATTGTGAGAATGACCAAAATGTGACACAAATACACTAAATGAGCACGTTTTTAGAAAAATGCTGCCAATAGACTTGCTCAACATAGGGTTGCCGCAAACCAGCAATATGTAAAAAAAGCACTATCTGTGAAACGCAATAAACTGAAACACAATAAACGAGGTATACCTGTATCCAAATCTCATGCCACAAGTAGTATTTCCAGCCTTCTAGTTAGCAGTCAAATGACTTAGGCACTACATCACCAGAACATTTTGAACATCTTCTATTACTCAAAATAGCCACATTTTGAGGTGATCTATGTAAATGAACTATTCTCTTACGATAAATATAAGCTAACTTATACTAGGTCAAATTTTCTCCTACAGTTGTACATTATGTTGTTGTTATGTGCCATCGAGTCGGACCCAACTCAAAGCGACCCCCTCCTTGGGTTTCTGAGGTGCTATCTCTATGGAAGTAGATTGCCCAACCTTCTTTCCAAGGAGTGGCTGGTGAATTTGAACCACCAGCCTTCTGGTTAGCAGTCAAGTGCCTTAGGCACTATGCCACCAGAGCTCCCAAATATAATGTACAGTTGTACATTATAGAAGCTCTATTCTCTGTTCTAAAAGTAAAGTAATTCCTGGCAGCTGCCATTCACCTATAATGGGCAGACATTATCCTTTCAAGATTACATCTTTCTACCTGAGTATACTATTAGATAAGCCCTGAATAATCCTCCTGCCATCCCATAGAGTTCCTTGTAAGTCAATAGAACAGACAAATGTGCTGGACCAGTATTCCTCAAAGTGATGAATGTACCACCTGAGTCAGAATTACCAGAGGAGCTTGTTAAAATGCCCTATCTAGGCCTTCTGATTCTAAATCTCTGAAAGCATAACCTGGTAAATAACATTTTAATAAGAGCTCCAGGTGACCCTTAGGCTGAGTAAATGTGGAAAATCCTTTTGCTAGGGATTGGGTAAGAACTCAGGAAGCCTAGGGATGCTAATGATTTGCCATCTTTCCCAAATAGGGTTTATAAACACTATGGTTGAATGATATTCATTGGTTGAATATTGTTCCCACAAAATCCATGTCCTTTCAGACCTATGAATATGACCTTTTTCATTTAAAATGTGTTATAAGATGTAATTAAGTTAAAATGAGGTCCTATTGGATAAATGTGGGCTCTAAATCCAATATGATTGGTGTCTTCATAAAGAGAGAGAGATTATGACACACACACAGAGAAAAGAACAACATCATATGAAAACACGGAAAGACCACATAAAGAAGCAAAGATTTGAGTAATATATCTACAAGTCAAGGGATGCCAAGGATTGCTGGTAACTGCCAAAGTGTGGGAGAGAGACTTGGGACGGATTCTCATTCAGTGCCTCTAGAAGGTACCAACCCTGCTGACACCTTTGATGTCAGATTTATATTCCCCAGAACTGTGAGAGAATATATTTCTGTTGTTCTAAATCACCCTGTTTGTGGCAATTTGTTATGGTATCCCTAAGAAACTAGAATATTTTGTAAGTATACGGACTTGGTCTTGTTCACTGTGTTATCTATAGTGCCTAGACCAGGAACTAGCACGTAATAGCAACTCAATAAAATATATGTAGAATAAATGTATCCTACAAAAACTCCTTGAAAAATGTGCTGCTCTGAAAAATTTTCAGAATGTCACTCTGAGAGTTGAGTTGTGTGTCACCTTGGCTGGATCACAATTCTGTGTAGTTTAAACAATTGTGATATGGGTTGTTCCAATGATGGGATCAGATATATATGTTTTGAGCAGCCAATCCATTAAAGGGAGTTTCCCAAGGGGTGTGGCCTGCTTCCAGTATATTTATGGACATCCTGGGAAAGAGACATTCTTCTGTGGATCAGGATCCTGTTGTACTGCCTAAAGTTGTCCATGAGCTAACAATCCACCATTCAGCCTGGAGATCTTGGATTCGTCATTCGTTGGAGTCAACAGCTAGTGTACTGTCTGCCAACCTTGAGCTTGTCAGCCCCTGCAGCTGCGAGAGTCAGGAAAAGCCTCCAGCTTGATGTTTGATCCAAGAACTTGGGATTTGCCAGCTTCTATAAATGTGTGAGACATTTTCCTAAGATAAATTTCTCTTTCTCTGTATGGAAAATCTTTTCTGGTTTTGCTTCTCTAGAGAACAGAGCCTAGCACATTTTGGTCCCATGAATGGTTCTAGAGAGACAAAATCATAAGAATGGGATTCCTAAATTGGTTCTCACAGATTCTCCAATTTGGTTCTCCAATTTGATTAATTGTAAAGGCACTGGTGACCCTGCCTCTTTTAGTAAAAAGGGCCTTGTTAATCCATGGCGTGAGGTGGCAACATTAGTATGCAAAATAGCACCACTAATAGATCAAATACTTTTGAGAAGTAAGGCTCTGGGTGATCACATATTTGATACTTTTCTGCAATTTTGTCAGCATGGGGAGTATAAGGAAGCTGGTTGGTTGGTCCTACTTAAACTAGACAAAGTGGTGAAAGAGTGGATGAATTTAGGGCTGCTGAGTCACAGCTCAAGTGCCACATAAAACACCTCAATGTTTCCAGTTGTGCTCTGAAAGAAAGCCTCATTTCTTCTAGTAACAGAGTTGATATTGCCAAAAACCAAACCTGTAGTCTTATTATAAGGGTGGCTGAATTGCAATGTTAATTAAATTGCCAACCCAGAATGGTGTCTGAAGTTAAAGTGAGGGTATTGATTGTGAAAAAAATGAGATCCTAAAACCTGGAATGGGGACATATGGGCAGATAGGAAGATCAGGATATGGAGCTTGTAAATTCTGTTGAATCCTTCCCATCTGATGGGATTACTATAAAACCATCACCCCTTCCACCTTGGTTTAATGGGATTAACCCAAATGTTACTGCTGGGTCATTGCCTGAGGTAGAGGCCATGGAAGACATTGCTGAATGTTCTCAGGAACTTCCCCAACCACCCATTGTTGCTGTTAGACCTATAACTAAAGTTAAGTCCAAGCAAGCCCCAAAAGGTGAAATACAAAGTATCACTAAGAGGTGGAGCGCTATATCTGGAAAGATCTACTTGATTTTTCTGGCATGTACAGACAGAAACCTGGAGAATATATAAGGGAATGGCTACTGAAGGTGTGGGATAATGGTCCCTGATATGTGGAGTCAGGGCTATTATGGTAGGAAAAGCCAAGTGGATGCCATTAGAACTGCCTTTACCTACAAAAATAGGAAACCAAAAGTAATACTGCATCCCTGGAGGTTGCAGAGATTACTGACACAATTGAGGACTTGAAGGATGCAGAGGTGGTGATTCCCACCACATCCCCATTGATTCCACCTATTTGGCCTGGGCAAAAAGCAGATGGATCTTGGAGAATGACAGTAGATAATGGTAGGCTTATTCAGGTGATTACTCCAATGTAACACTGAATCAGTCTGACATTATTGATTTAGGCCCACTAAGTATGACTCGACGGCACATAACAACAACAACAACAACAAGTATGGATTCTTCATTCAATGTTTCAACTCAAGAGGTTAGGAAAGAATCTAATTGTTTATTTGATTGGCTTACGGAAGCATGGATTATGCAGTGGCCTACCTTAAGTCAAGTTGTAGTACCAGACCTGCTTTGATATAATGTAGAAGAAAGTATCTAGAGGCTTAGGGAAATTGGCCTGTTAGAATGGATTTATCAGATTAGACCCCTACAGCCAGAAATAGAGAGTCCAGAAGACACACCTTTCACAGTACAGTTAGGAATAAATTTGTGAAAGGAGCCCCAGCATCCTTAAAAACTGCTGTGGTTTCTATTTTATGTAAACCAGATTTGACAGTGGGAACTGCCCCAATTGAACTAAGACACTTAACTACGATGGAGCTGATTGGACCCCATGGTAGTAGAGATCAAGTGGCAGCAGTTAATTGACAAAAGCAAGGTGAGCATGGTTACCATAACGGACAGCAGAGTTGGAACAGTAACCAGAATACTCTGACTCATGTGGAATTATGGCATTGGCTACTTAGGCATGGTGTTCTGAGGAGTGAAATACATGGCAAATCTACTAAATATTTACTTGATCTGCATAGACAGAAGAATTCTAGGTCACGTGAACAGCATCCTAGATTGAATAGCCAGAATACAGAGTAATGGCCTCTCCATCAATTCCCAGACTTGAATCAGTTTATAGACTCACAATCTTTGTATGAAGGGATGGCTGTGTCCCCTTAATGAATGACCCCACTACATTGCCAAAAATTTATAATGTCAATCTTTCTCCCATCCTTCCCCAAAGGGATGTGAGGCCTTTTATGAGAGTGACTGTTCATTGGGAAAAAGGAAATAATCAGACTTTTGGGGGATTACTGGACCCTGGCTCTGAACTGACACTAATTCCAGGAGACCCAAAGAGTCATTGTGGCCCACCAGTCAGAGTGGAGGCATATGGAGGTCAAGTTATTGATAGAGTCTTATCTAACGTGCATCTCACAGTGGGTCCAGAGGGTCCCTGAATCCATCCTGTAATGATTTCCCCAATTTCAGAATGTGCGATGGGAATAGATATACTGAGCAATTGGTAGAATTCCCACATTGGGCCCCTGACATATGGAGGGCTATTATGATAGGAAAAGCCAAGTGGACGTCTTTAGAACTGCCTTTACATACAAATATAGGAAACAAAAGCAATACTGCATCCCTGGAGGGGTTGCAGAGATTACTGTCACAATCAAGGACTTGAAGAATGCAGAGGTGGTGATTCCTACCACATCCCCGTTGAATTCACCTATTTAGCCTGGGCAAAAAAACAGATGGATCTTGGAGAATGACAGTAGATAATGGTAAACTTAACTAGGTGATGACTCCAATTGCAGCTGCTGTTCCTGATGTGGTTTCATTGCTTGAGCAAATTAGTACATCTCCTGGTACTTGGTATGCAGCTATTGATCTGCCCAATGCCTTTTTCTCAATACCAATGTCAAAGGACTATCAGAAGCAGTTTGCCTTCATATGGCAAGGCCAACAATATACTTTCACATACCCCTGCTTCTTCAGGGGTATATCAACTCCTAGAACTATGTCATAATTTAGCCCATAGGGATCTTGATCACCTTTCCCTTCCACAAGACATCACACTGGTCCATTGTATTGATGACATTATGCTGACTGCACCTAGTAAGGAAGAAGTATCAATTATTCTAGACTTATTGGTGAGACATATGCATGCTACAGGGTGGGAAATTAACCTGACAAAAATTCAGGCACTTTCCACTTCAGTGAAATTTCTAGGGGTCCAATGGTGTGGGGCATGTCAAGATAGTCCTACTAAAGTAAGGATAAGTTATTATATCTGGCTTCCCCCACAACTAAAAAGAAGACACCATGTCTGGTGGACCTCTTTGTATTTTGGAGGCAACATATCCCTCATTTGGGTGTGTTGCTTCAGCCTATTTATCAAGTGACTAGGAAAGCTGCTAGTTTTGAATGGGGCCCAGAACAACAGAAGGCTCTGCAACAAGTTCAGGCTGCTGTGCAGGCTGCTCTGCCACTTGGGCCATATGATCTGGCTGATACAATAGTGCTTGAAGTGTCTGTAGCAGAGAAAGATGCTATTTGGAGTCTTTGGCAGGTCCCTATTGGTGAATCCCAGTGCAGACCCTTGAGATTTTGGTGCAAAGTCCTGCCATCCTCTGCAGATAGCCACTGTCCTTTTGAGAAACAGCTTTTTGCTTGTTACTGGGCTTTAGTAGAGACTGAATGCCTAACTATGGGCCACCAAGTCACCAGGAGGCCTGAGCTGCCCATCATGAACTGGGTGTTGTCTGACCCACAGAGTCATAAAGTTGGACATGCACAACAGCACTCCATCATTAAATGGAAGTGGTACATCAGAGATCAGGCTTGAGCAGGACCTGAAGACACAAGTAAGTTGCATGAGGAAGTGGCCCAAATGCCTATGGTCTCCACTCCAATCACATTACCTTTCTTGTCCCACTCTGTACCTATGGCCTCATGGGGAACTCCTTATGATCAGTTGACTGAAGAAGGAAAAACTCATGCCTGGTTTGCAGATGGTTCTGTGTGATATGTGGGCACCACTCAAAAGTGGACAGCAGTAGCAATGCAGCCCCTTTCTGGGACTTCCTTGAAGGACAGTGATGAAGGGAAATCCTCCCAATGGACAGAACTTCAAGCCATGCATATGGTTGTTCATTTTGCATGGAATAAGAAATTACCAGATGTGTGATTGTATACAGATTCATGGGCTGTGGCTAATGGCTTGTCTGGATTGTCTGGGGTTTGGAAGGAGCATGATTGGAAAATTGGTGACAAGGATGTATGGGGAAGAGATATGTGGATAGATCACACTGACTGGGCCATGTGAATGCCTACCCAAAGGTGACCTCAGGAGATGAGGACTTTAACAATGAAGTGGATAAGATGACACGTTCAGTGGAAGCCAGCCATCCTTTTTCCCCAGCCTGTCATTGCTCAATGGCTCTTGAACAAAGTGGCCATGGTGCAGGGATAGAGGTTATGCATGGGCTCAGCAACATGGACTTCCATGTATCAAGGTTGATTTAGCTACTGCCCTGCTGAGTGCCCAATCTGCCAGCAGCAGAGACCAACACTGAGTCCATGATATAGAATCATTCCTCAGGGTGATCAGCCAGCAACCTGGTGACAGGTTGATTACATTGGATCACTTCCATCATGGAAAGGTCAGCAGTTTGTTCTTACTGGGAATGGATACTTATTCTGGATATGGATCCACCTTCCCTGAATGTAATGCTTCTGGCAAAACTACCATCCATGGACTTACAGAATGCCTTATCCACCATTATTGTATCCCACACAGCATTGCTTCAGATCGAGGGACTCACTTCACAGAAAATGAAGTGCAGCAATGGGCCTATGCTCATGGAATTCACTGGTCTTACCATGTTCCCCACCAACAAGAAGCAGCTGACTTGATAGAACAATGGAATGGCCTACTGAAAACACAATTATGGCACCAGTTAGGTGGTGATACCTTGAAGGATTGGGCAATGCTCTCCAGGAGGTTGTATATGCTCTACATCAGCATCCTATATATGGTTCTGTTTCTCCAATAGCCAGGATTCATGGGTCCAGGAAGCAAGAGGTGGAAACAGGAGTTGTACCACTCACTATTACCCCTAATGACCCACTCAAAAAATTTTTGCTTCCTCTCCCTGCTACGCTATGCTCTGTGGGTTTGGAGATCTTAGTCACAAAGAGTGGAATACTCTCACCTGGAGACACAATACTGATTACATTGAACTGGGAGTTAAGAATGCCACCTGGCCATTTTGGCTTCCTCATGCCTCTGGATCAACAGACAAAGAAGGGCTTTACTGTACTATCTAGTGTGATAGATCCTGATTACCAAGGGGACATTGGATAGACATTACATAACAGAGGTAAAGAAGAATATGTTTGGAATACAGGAGATTCTTTAGGAGGTCTCTTAGTACTACCAGGCCCTGTGATTAAAGTCAACGGAAATTTACAGCAACCCAATTCTGAAATGACTAGTAATGGCCCAGATCCTTCAGGAATAAAGATTTGGGTTACCCCACTAGGCAAAGAACAAAGACCAGCTGAGGTGCTTGCTAGGGCAAGGGAAATAATGGGTGGTGGAAGAAGGTAGTTTTGAATATCAGCTACGACCATGTGACCAGTTGCAGAAACGAGGACTATGATTGTTATATTTCTTCATTGTATATGTGCACCAAATATTTTTGTTTCCTTCTGTTATGAACTGTGAAATGTAAATAAGGTTAATGCATTTCAGTTGTACTTGTGTTAGCATATCATGTTAGATTCAAATATGACATTATATTTGTGCTTATTTAGAGTTTATATATGGTTAAGAAAATGTATATAACTGGCAAGTTGACAAGGGGTGAACTATGATCATTGGAGCTGTATGTCAACTTGGCTGGACCACAATTCTGTGTGGTTTAAGCAATTGTGATGTAGGTTGTTCCAATGATGGAACCAGATGTATACGTTTTGAGCAGCCAATCCATTGAAAGGGAGTTTCCCTAGAGGTGTGGCCTGCTTCCAGTACATTTATGGACATCCTGGGAAAAGAGACACTCTTCTGTGGATCAGGATCCTGTTATGCTGTCTAAAACTATCCATGAGCAAACAATCCACCATTCATCCTGGAGATCTTGGATTCATCATTTTTTGGAGTCAATAGCTGGTATGCTGCCTGCCAACATTGAGCTCATCAGCCCCTGCAGCTGCATGAATTGGGAAAAGCCTCCAGCTTGACATTTGATCCAAGAACTTGGGACTTCCGAGCTTCTATAAGTGTGTGAGCCATTTTTTCTAAGATAAATTTCTCTTTCTCTATATGTGAAAGGTTTTCTGGTTTTGTTTCTCTAAAGTATCCAGCCTAATGCACACTCTAATAACCATAAAACCCCAAAACAAGCACTGCCATCAAGTCGGTTCCAACTCATACTGACCCCTCCTTGGGTTTCCAGTGCAATATCTCTATGGAAGTAAATTGTGCAGTCTTCCTTCCAAGGAGTGCCTGGTGGCTTTAAACCACCAGCCTTCTGGTTAGCAGTCAAATGTCTTAGGCATTGTGCCACCAGAATTCCTAATAACCATAAGGTACATATTATTAGAAATTATAATTTGTGTTTAAATGACTAACTGCCTTATCTCAGGATTTGGGTAAAGTTTACCTTCACAATTGCAAATGATTTTTACCTTTTATGTCACAAGGTTAGCTATAAGAGAAGAAAACATGCTGGCAGAATTTCCTAGGTTCAGCTCTCTGTGTATCTACCATTGTTTGTACTTAGAGAAGTGCCAACAGGCCAATCTGTTGCAAAAACAATTTGTAGTGACAACTATATTGAGCAGTGGTTTTCAACCTTGCGTGCACACCAGAATCAGTTCCTCAGATATGTGGTCCCCACTCCCAGAGATTCAGAGTTAATTTATCTGGGCTGAAGCATGGGCATCAGGATTTATCCCAGGGGATTCTAGCATGCAGGCAAACTTGGGAATCACTGACAGGGAAAGTTTATATTTCAACAGTGATATTGCTTATAGGCTCTACTCCTCTTTATCCTCTCATAAAGCACATAGTTCGCTCTATGCCATCTTATACTGAATTAGTTCCCAATACTACTGAGTGAGCATTTTCACCCTGCACGTTATTGTTAAGTGCACTCAAGTTGGTTCTAACTCATGACAATCTTATATATACCAGAACAAAATGTTACCCAATCCTGTACCATCCTCATAATTGTTGCTATATTTGAGGCCATTGTTGTAGTCACTGTGTCAATCTATCTCACTGGGGGTCTCGCTTCTTTCTTACTCACCATCCACTTTACCAAACATGATGTCTCTTTTCCAGTGATTGGTCCCTCCTAATGATTGGGCAATCCTACTTCCGTAGTGATACTACCTCGGAAACCGAAGGAGGGGTCGCTATGAGTCGGCTTTGACTCGACGGCACATAACAACAACAACAACAACAACAATGATGTGTTCAAAGTGAAGGAGACAAAGTCTTATCATTTTTGCTTCTAAGGAGCATTATAGCTAAACTTCCTCTAAGGCAAAATAGTTGTTGTTCTAGTAGTCTATAGTATATTCAGTATTCTTCACTAACACATTTTGAATGTGGTATTTCTTCTTACCAAAACTCAACCAAGCCCATTGTTGCTGGGTTGCTTTCAACTCATAGTTACCCTGTAGGACAGAGTACCACTGCTTCACATGGTTTCCAAGGCTGTAATTTTTATGGATGCAAATTGTACATCTTTCTCCCACAGAACACTTAACCATTGTGGCACTAGAGCTTCATTAGTTTGTCTTAGGTCTTCCTTTTCCATTGTCTAGCTTTCATACGCATGAGACAACTGAAAACTTTGGCTTGGGTCTGGGCACACTTTAGTCATCAAAGTGGTACCTTTGCTTTATAACACTTTAAAGAAATCTTTTGCAGCACATATGTCCATGCAATATATCATTTGATTTATTTTACTGATTTCATGGGCATTATTGATCCAAGAAGAATGAAATCCTTGACAACTTCAATTCCAGCTTATCATGATGTTGTTTATTGGTCCAATTATAGAGATTTTCTATTTCTTTATGTTCAGATGTACTCCATACCAAAGGCTGTAGTCTTTTACTCTTATTAGTAAGTGTACCAAGTAGTCTTCACTTTCAGCAAGCAAAGTTATGTCATTTGCATATCTCAGGTTGTTAATGAGTCTTCCTCCAATCATGATGTCTGTAAATATCCACATATTATATTAATTTGGAATAAATAAAATACATAAATAAATGAGATGTCCTGGTACATGAAGATTAGGACTTATTTTCCAACTTTGTTTTTTATTCCTTTGGAGGAAAATGAAGCAAGTTTGAACCATTTGCCAAGAGGTCTAATATCCTTGAACAAGCAGTCTGATCAAAGCCTGAATCATCTAAATAGAGATATGACTCAATAACTTTCTACTTAAATAAGATGTACTAATAAAATAGCTCAAATATTGTCTTTTCCCAGTCAAAATGCTATTGTCTGCTTCTTTCATGCAGGGGAATGTACTGTTTCACTAAATACAATGTTAAGCTGCTGTCAGAAAAAGAAAAGATTCAAATTTTTAAAAAGTTAGAAAGGATAACTTCAGGGAGCTGTTCCAAATTCCTATGATCATAGAACTATGGCTGTTGCTACATAGAATGCAAATGAATATTGCTTATGACTTATTCAAGGACAAATGATACCTAGGAATTAGTTCTAAGACTGATACCAGGTCTTAATTTATTCCTGACAATTCACTTTGTGGTTGTTCTTCTTCCCCTGGCTTTCCTGCTCCTTTGTCAGGAACCAGGAACCATCTTCTGACAGGTGCTAAAGGCCACAGGGCTCAACTGGCTCCAGGAAGCAAATCTCTGAGCTGGAAAGCAGAGATGCAGTGAGCATAACTCTTTCTTTGCAGAATGAGCACAATCTATTTCCTTCTAGCTAGCAGGAGAGCCTGAGCAGATGCTGCCCTCCTGTCTAGTCAAGAGAGGGAAACATTCTTCTTTGTTGCTTTGGTTTTTCCTGAAATATACCAACTCTTGTAAATCCGGTTAGCTCTTCATAATCCTTTCCAAATTCAGATTTTTGAGTTTGAAGATCCGTGCTATCAGGTATACATGGGCTGGTTAGTTTCTCACATTTTTATCAGAGTTTCACAAAAGCAACATGTATGCGCACAGATTCTATTTGCAATGATCCGTTTCACCACCTACGTTTTCAGCTCCAGAGGAAATTAAGAAGTGAAAAATTAAAAACACTACATAGTATTTTCCCCAAAACCCATCTTAAAAAAAAAAAAAAAATGGGGCTTTGCTTTGTAACTACAGTGCCAGATTTGAAGTATAAAGAATAAAACAAAACAAAACAAAAAGTAAAAAACAAACTCACTGCCATCAAGTTGGATTTGACTCATAAAAACCCCACTTTGGGTTTCTGAGGCAGTATCACTAAAGAAGTAGATTGCCCAATCTTCCTTCCAAAGAGTGGCTGGTTGGTTTGAACCACCAGCCTTCTGGTTAGCAGTCAAATGCCTTAGGCACTATGCTTCCTTTACTTTTTATGTTACCTTTAAATCGACATCAACTTATGGTGACCCCAAATGTCCTCTATAGAATTTTGATGGTTGGTTTTTTGGAAGTAGATTCCAGGCCTTTCTTCTGAGACCTCTGAATAAACTAGAACCTCCAAACTTTTAGTTAGCCCCTGAACACATTAACCAGAATGTAGTAGGGGATCACAAAATGTTTGCTGTGTTTTCTCTGCCAAAATGGCACTGTAACGAGACTTCCCTAAAAATACTCTTGAAAGCCCCAAACACTACTTATCCTCTTCCTTACTGTTAGAAAGTGATATTTGTGGTGGATCCCTCAAATGTAGTCTCACAGTGGGTGCCTCATTCCTGTTGGAACCCCAAGGGTTCACAGCACATTCTCCATAGACCAGCGTCAGGTCTGAGGTTTTGTCATTTAAGCCTGTGGCCATCAGATATTTGGAAATATCTTGCTGAACTTCAAGAGACTTACATAGAATCAACATGTCAATTTATTCATTTATATGGGAAACATAATTACCAGGGAAACCAGAATATTTTTGCCAACCTGTCATTATAGGTTCTTCCCACCAGAAATTCTATCTGAGAGACTAAATTTGTAACAGCAGTTCACTCTGTGATAACATTGTGAATTTGCCACTTTGGTTTATGCTTATATGTTTCTCTTTTCTACTGGGCTATCAGTACTTTGAAAACTGGGATATGTATCTCTGTATCTGCAATGACTAACAGAGGGCCTGACATAAATAACCAAACCCATTTCCATCAAGTCTACTCCAACTCATAGCAGCCTTATAGGACAGAATAGAAATGTCCATAGAGTTTCCAAGGCTGTAAATCTTTACTGAAGCAGAGTGACATATCTTTCTCCCATAGAGTGGCTAGTAGGTTCAAACTGCTAACTTTTTGCTTAGCAGCCAAGTAGTTAGCCACTGCACCACCAGGGTTCTTGACATAAATAGTCAGGGCCAAAATTATATATATATATATATATATATTGCCTACAAGGCAGAAAGATAGAACAAAAGAAAGAAGGGAAGCAATGTAAAAAGATCTAAGGAAGATCCATGAAAGGAAGAAAGGAATAAAATAAATGTTCATTCTTTCTCAGAAATTCAAGGAGTAGGAGCAGAATAGTTCAACTACTCACGACTGGAGTATTTGAACCAAAGTCCATTGGAATTACTATACACTCATTTTTCTATATCACTCACTCATTTTTTTTTCCTAATCCTGGGAAAATAATTGTGCCATGGTTCACTCAATGCACAAACATATTTGCAACTCTTCCTTTCCAGAGTTCTTACAGAAATAAGCAACAAGAAACAACATACATTCATTTTTAAGAAAGTTACTCCAATTGACAGGCGCTCAAGTGGCACAGTGATTAGAGCACTTAGCTGCTAACCAAAAGATCAACAGTTCAGACTAACCAGCTACTCTTTGGGAGAAAGATGTAGCAGTCTGATTCCGTAAAGATTAGTCTTGGAAACTCTATGGGGCACTTCAACTCTGTCCTATAGTTTCGCTATGAGACAAAATTGACTTGACAGCAATGGGTTAATCTGTTTCGGATTTCTTAAATGAGCACTGGGAAAATTAAGTTTCAAAAAAATTCATACAAAAGGTCTACCCACCCTGTCCCCTCAATTTAAGCAATTTTGTGAAATTGGATAATAGATGGAAATATTTATTGGTGATTCATAGTCATTAAAATGTGGAGGTGATTATCTGGGCAGATTGAAAGGTCTGAGTTAAGCAGAATAAAATTCTGAAAATAGGACTTCAAAGAAACAAATGAGAATTGCATTCTTTGAGGTTTTCCACATTGCAGTACTGATCTTTGTATGACTGAACTAGAAGAAACAATGCTTATTCATAGATAATATAAGATCCTTCTACAGAATCCACCCATGTGTAAGATAAAAAGTGATATAAACCTTACCCAAACCTCTGGTTCATTCCAATTTATACCTGCCACTTCTGTGTTACTCTAAATCCATGCCTATGTATCCAGCCAGCCAGTTGTCCCAATCTTTTTGAAAGAAGGTGGACATACATACTAAATCAAATGAATGAACTCATCTATGAATTTGAAGGACAACATACATTGCATGTCAATAGACAAATAGGAGTACCTGGATGGTGTGAGCAGTTAACACATTCAGCTACTAAGTGAAAGGTTTAAAGTTCAGGTATACCTAGAAGTGCATAGGAAACAAGACCTGGTCATCTACTTCCAAAAAATCAGCCATCAGAAACCCTATGGAGCACAGCTCTACTCTGACACACACAGGGCTGCCATGAGTCAAAGTCAACTTGACATTTGATGGTAACAATTGAAGGTGGGAGAAGAGGACTATTTCTACTGAGCAGCCTTTGTGTACCAGATATGGTGATGGACGTCTGCCAGAAAGACCTCACTTAACTGAGTGAGGATTATTATCTTTGTTTTCTCAATGAGAAAACTGCAACCCAAATTTATATGGCTAGTAAGTAATAGAGCTGGCATTCTGTCCTAGGCTCTGCCTAATTCCATGGCCTAGACTCAGATATATATATATATATATGCAGGTAGATGTATAGGCTTATATAAGAAATTCCACATACCTCTAGTGGTATCTACATCTAGCATGACCTTGATGAATTAATTGTCCATTCTGGGATGTAGTTTGTTCATGAGGAAAATGAAATAAAAGGGCTGATTTCTAATATTCCTACCATTCTATGAGTGTATGATGATTATGTGTACATGTATATCTCTGTGTGAGTGTCCAAAAAAGGACATGGAGGCAGCATCTTCTAACCTCCTTTAACCTCACAAAAGGAAGACAGAATCACCAACAACAGCACAAGGATTATTCCTATGAGGCTAGACATGCTGCCACCCTCCAGACTCCAATTCTGACACCACCCATCCCTCCCATGGCACTCACTACTTCTCTGCTGAGTCTGATAATTTATTGCAATGGCCACACAGAACTCACAGACAATACTCACAATTATGGAATATATTAGGGAAGTAACAGGCTATAATTCAGGTTCAGGAACACAATCAGGACACAATTATTCGATCAGGACAGTCTCCCCTCTGCTGTGCCCTCAGACATGCCTCTCTGGCCCTTGGCCTCATGGCCTGACCTCTGTCTCTGTGGGCCATAAGCCTGCATTCTGCCTCAAGTTTCTTGGTTCCACTGCCACTCTCTTTCTGCTGGGGTATCTCTCTCTGACAGGGTATTGCTCTCTGTGTGGTGTCTCTCTCTGCTGGGGCTTCTCTCCCAAGGAGGTTCATTGCAGGGATCTTGAGGCCAAGGCAGTGATATCCCCTCTCTTCCTCTAAGAGGGCTCATTTTAAGCCTGGCAAAGTGACAAAACTAACCAATCCCAGCATCAAAGTTCTACACACCTTACTGACGTGGTCCCACCCAGTAATCCTGTGGGAGTTACAAAGACTATGGCTAGAAAAGCCATACAAAGTAATTCACTGCACCACAGTGTGTATCTGTATATACTTATAATATATATTTCTACATAAGTGAAGAAACAGAAAAACGCAACAATAATACATATTTAAAAAACAGTAAGTATATGTGTGTATGCATATGTGTATAGTTTATACATAAAATTACCATATACTCATAAATACATTTACTCATTGCCATGGAGTGGATCCCAACTCACAGCAAGCCTCTAGGACAGAGGAGAATTACCCCATAGTGTTTCAAAATTGTAATTTCTATGGAAGCAGAATGTCACATCTGTCTCCATAAATAATTAGAGCCAAACTAGGAGCTGGTCTCCAGCCCACAAGGCCACTTCCTGTGACTCTCCCGCCATATCGCTTCTTCCTTTGGGTGACCACTGGATGGTCAAACTGAGTCTGGGCTATCTATGAGGGTAGTTTTAATTACTGGTCATTTGAGGCAAGCAGTGTTTTCCTAGTATCTTTATTCAGCTATTACAACCTTAATGATGCAAGTACCTTGAGAGGAATTAGCCAGCTTCATTAGTCTTCTTGAAAAGTCTCTGCCTGTGAAGGTGTTTGCTTTGTTAGTCCTGGTTTCCCCTACATGCTTTCATTCACTGATGTATACCCAGCTACTTGTATGCATCTTTGTCATGGCCATGTTATTCATGAGGTCACTTGAGCTTGACCTTGTCATGATAGTTTCCCTGGAATCCAGTGATGTTTGGAGTTGTGGAAAGAGAAGTCGTTTGTGCTACCAAGTAATATACAGAGAGAATATCAAGAATTATTAGACTTTTGATAGGAAGCTTTGAAAAATACGCTTGTCTGGAATCTAAATTAACATTTAGAAACTCAAGTTTCTAAATATGAAATATTTCTAATATAAAAATGGAACGAAACAGAGAAAAAAACTTTGGGAAGGAAGTTAGAGGAAATGAGGGTTAGTTCTGGTTCCCACTGGTCCAATGCAATCTTGACCAAAGCAGCAGTAATAGTGGTAATGAAGAAGGACTTTTGAGCCTGGCAGACTGTTAGTGATATTCTGGTCTTATCAATTAACTTTTTTGCTGTGTGATCTTAGGTGAGTTACTCAAGCTATCTGCAAATTCCTTCAGAGATAATAGTACCTACTTTGCCATGATAATTACATGTAATAATATATGCCACATATCTGGCATTCCTGGGTAGTACAAGAGCTTTGCACTTGACTACTAAACTTGACTACTAAGGAGCTCTTGTAGCGTAGTGCCTAAGGCACTTGACTGCTAACCAGAAGGCTGGCAGTTCAAACCCACCAGCCACTCCTCGGAAGGAAGATGGGGCAATCTACTTTGGTAGTGATACTGCCTCGGAAACCCAAGGAGGGGTCACTGTGAGTCGTGTCTGACTCGATGGCACATAACAACAACAACTAAACTATAACTTGGTGGTTTGAACCCACCCAATGGTATCACAAAGAAAGGCCTGGAAATCTGCTTCTTTGACAATAGAGCCAAAAAACAATAGAGCACAATTCTGTTCTCTAATGCATGGGATTGTCATGAGTTTGAGACCTCCATGAGTTGGGATTGACTCAACAGCAATGGTTTAGGATTGTTAGATAGTAATATGAACTCTCACATAAAGTAAAATACACAAAATAGTAAAACGGACTCTTGAACCATAATGATAATTTAAAATGTGTTTGCTAATTTCTGTTTCACTCCCACCACTAGAACATAACTCCTTAAGGGTGCACACTGCCTCTTGCAGCTCTGCCCCCCTCCTCCCCATGTGCAGCAAGGCAGATCATACAGTAGGTGCTCAACAAATGCTACTTTACCGTCATTGGTCGTCACAACCAAAACTTCTTTGTATACAAATCAAGCACTTGATAACGTACATAATTATTTTTGCAGGTACCATAAAAATAGTAGGTTGAGCTTCATATTAAAAAAAAAAAAAAAAGTGTGGATTTATTGCAGATGCCTACAATTTACTTTAAACCAATGTCAGAGGTCTGTATAGATAATTATTCATATGTCACTTTTTTTTTTTAAATTAGTGGTTATCATATATCATTTTACTCTTCGCTTTCTTACTTTGGAAAATGAACTATATGTAAATCCTTCAGTGCCTATTTCAATCCTACTATGGTGTTTTCCACTCTATAAATGTCATCTGGATGGCATGGATCTTATAGGAAAAATACATATTTTTTTTTCTCAGTATGGATGTAAATGATATTTCACCACTTGCAGGCTTTATGATCTTGATTTCTCCATCTGAAATATAGCAATATGATAATAAAAAAACAAAACAAAACTCACTGCCATTGAGTCATTTCTGACTCATAGCAACCCCTCCTTGGGTTTCCAAGGCAGTATCTCTACGAAAGTAGGTTGCCCAATCTTCCTTCTGAGGAGTGGCTTTTGGGTTTGAACCACCAGCCTTTTGGTTAGCAGTCAAATGCCTTAGGCACTATGCCACCAGAGCTCCCTACTATGATATTTGTTGTTGTTGTTGTTGTTATGTGCTGTCGGGTTGGACCTGACTCATAGTGACCCCTTCTTGGGTTTCTGAGGCAGTATCACTACAGAAGTAGATTGCCCAACCTTCCTTCCGAGGAGTGGCTGGTGGGTTTGAACTACCAGCCTTCTGGTTAGCTGCCAAGTGCCTTAGCCACTATGCTATCAGAGCTCCCCCCCTACTATGATAATAGCTGCTTAATATTAATGCTTAAGGGTTAAATGAAACACACACACACATACACACACACATACATTATATATAACCTACTGCCATCAAGTCATTTCCAATTCATAGCGACTCTATAGGGCAGTTTAGAACTTCTTCATAGAGTTTCCACGGCTATAAATCTTCACGGGAGCAAACTGCCACATCTTTCTTCTGTGAAGTGGCTCGTGGGTTTGAATAGCCAACCTTCTGGTTAACAGCTGAGCACTTCAATCACTATGCCATTAGGCTCCGTGGATGTATATATGTGTGCGTGTGTGTGTGTGTGTATATATATATATGTATAGAGAGAGAGAAAGAGAGAGAGAGAGAGAGATTGACATAAAGAAGATGCTCAGTAAATGGTGGTTATTATATGACTTATTTCTTAGAACAATAAGAGTTGCATGTTACCAAGTTCTACATTATATATGACAAAAGCTAAGTGACCAAGGCCACACAGCTGGTACGTATCACAGCCTGGATTAGATCCAACTCTTTCTGATGGCAGTCTGTATTTTTCCACTGTTCTTGAACCTTCCAAGTTTAAAACTTCTTATGGAGTACATTGTATAAAAAAATACATTACAATTGTACATAAAGTTATATATTTTCCTATAAAGTAACCCCACAAGTGTGTATGTAGTTTGTTTTAAATAGGTAGATATAGTTTTTGTACACAGTACTTTTCTTTGGTACAATCATCAAAAAGTAAGATGTGGGAAAAGATTTGTTTTGAGTTAAAAAAAAAAAAGGATAATAATACAATTTAAAATAACTTCTCAAGATATAAGTTTTTTTGTTTTAATCAAATACATTTTTTTTTTTTTGCCAGTACACAATGGATGTGAACATTGTCAGTGTCGTTAAAGATATTTGGATGCCACCCAACTGTTTTTCAGACATTTGAGGATGCAGAATGTTTCCATAGTCAGCAACAGTATTGCTTCCACAGAGAGGCAAGCCATGCCCTGAAACACTAACTGACCAAAATTTTTATTTATTTTCTAGCTATAATACAGTTTGAGGGTAAAAATAACTTTATATAAATTACTGTTGCAATTAGCAATTTACCTTCTGTAGTTGCCGTATGCTAACCAATGGAGACCGTGCCCTTCACATAGCCTCAAGGAGAGAGTACTTACCAGCAATGGTAGCATCTAAATGAAGATGTGCAGACTTCCTTCTTAATCAGGAGAGAAATTAATACACTTATATTTCAAGTCCTAACAGACCAAATAGATGAACCATTATATTTGATCTGAAAGAAATAAACTTGCTAAGCAAGCTTGCATATATGGGTGATTTATTAAGTTTAGCAAGAGCCTAGAGTGGGGAAAACAGTTTGGGTTGGACCATACTCTAAGTAAGAATGAAACCTTGGAAAAACAATTCTGAGCCCCGATTGCCTTATCTATAAAATGAAAATAAAAACAGTGTCTCCCTCACAGAGTTATTTTGAGAAATGAAGGAGATAATTGATGGGAAACTACCATGTGAACAACAAAGAACTATATAAACACATTACTTCCATGTTTGAGCTTGCAAGAGATAGAAATGGGGTGTCAGGATCTACACACACAAAAAAAGAAAAAGAATTAACAAATTATCAAGAACTATGGTTCCAGGTACACAGGAGGTCACCAGGAGTTAGAATTTATTCAATAGCAACTGGTTTTGGAGATTCTGGGTAGTTTATTTCTTTGGGGGGGAAAAAAAAGTGGTTTCCAGTCATGGAGAGTTTTGCACAGCTCTTATGGTTATTTTGTCTGTGCTTCAAACCTCGTATGCGCCCTTCCTGGCTGAATTGGGTAGGATTTAGACTATTTCTAGCAAAATTCAGAGCCCATGACAAACCCCTGGAAACTCTGAAGCAACTTACCATTAATATCAAGGGCAATTTAAGAAAAAAAGGAATCATGAAAGGAGTATTGTAGAGTCAGAGCAGGTGACAATAAGGAATGTTCAATGGTTAGAAATTATTAGCTTTTTCTTTCTTCAGTCATCTCTTAGAAGTCCTACAAGGCTTTATACTTAGCTTCTTTCTTCCCCATTCTCCACTCACAGTTTGGTTGATTTCATGCAACCTCATCATTTCAACTCACATCTACATAGAGATGCTTCCAAAATCCCTATCTTTGCCTTGTCTTTTCCTCTCAGTTCAAACTACCTTTTTGTGCATCTCCACATGGAAGTCCCTTACACACCTCAGACCAGATATGTTCAAACCAGACTAGTTATCTTTCTTTGAATCCTATCCTTTCTTATGTGAGCTGGTCTCAGTTGATCTCATGGTCATCTAGCCTATCATTTCAGCTACAAACATAAATCATCCTCAACTCATTTGCTAGTAACTCTCTCAGTCCCAGAGATTCTACCTCAGAAGCATCTGTTAATTCTGCTTCTTCTATCTTTTTAGCTCTTATAGTGTAGCTTTGGGAGCTCTGGTGATATAGTGCCTAAGGCATTTGACTGCTAACCAGAAGGCTGGCAGTTCAAACCCACCAGCCACTCCTTGGAAGAAAGATTAGGCAATCTACTTCTGTAGTTACTGCCTCGGAAACCCAAGGAGGAGTCACTGTGAGTCGGATCTGACTCAATGGCAGTGAGTTTGGTTTTATTGTAGCTTTACTTCACTGAATTCTTACATTAATAGCCTAGAAAGCTTCTCTGTTGCCTGTCTTTTAGATTCCAATCAATCTTTTATCTATCTAGTCACAAACTATCTCAAGAAACAATCATTGTGTATCTATATCCCCCAAAGTTTGAGTTCTCCTCATTTTATATAGATTTGTCACCACAAGTTGCCTCACAAACTTCTCAGCCTCACCTTCTGCCACTTTATTCCATATTTTCTAGAATCTAGTCTATGGGCTATTAATGATCTCTCCCTAACCATAACACAATGTTTAGGGAGAAACACAATTCCATACCTCCATGCCTTTGTTCTCACTATTTCCTCTGCTTGGAATGTACTTTTTGTCCTTCTTTGAAATGCTAATTATCCTTCCAAACCCAATATAAACTAAAATGAATCAGCAGTGAATCCTCTAATCCTCCCATCCGTGAAAATAGCCACCACAGAACTTCTTAACACTCCAAACCAATGTTACCCAAATTTCTGTATGTGAAAAAACATTATTATAAAACAGAAAATAAAATAAAAATAGGAAAAAAAAAATGCACCAGACAATGTTAAAACACAGCAAAAACCAAAAGGGAAGCTCTGGTGGCATAGTGCCTAAGGCATTTGACTGCTAACCAGAAGGCTGACAGTTCAAATCCACCAACCACTCCCCAGAAGGAAGGTTGGGCAATCTACTTCGGTAGTGATACCACCTTGGAAACCCAAGGATGGGTCGCTACGAGTCTCAAAAGGAAGTTGTAAGGGAGGGGAAAGGAATAAGGTAAGGGAAAGGAGGAGCACTGTAATGAAGGAAAGGGGTGAAGGCACTACAGAGGGGAGACAGACACCGGAACGATGTCTGAATTCCACTCCACTGAGACACAGGACTCTGGGCTTTTGAAAGAAACTTAAGGGAGAGCTGGGTGAGTGAGGTTCTGAGATTGCAGTCAGAGTCAGTTTGCTATGAATGTTTTTCTTTGTGTGAAAGCCACTTGGATCCTGGGAGGCTTAGGAGAAGAAAAGAGCATGGTAAGAAAAAGGAAACTAAAGATACCCAGAGTAAATCATTAAGTCTTAGTCAGTTACTTATAATAAGCCCTGTCATTTTCTAGAACATAAAAGGTCAGGGAATTTCTTTAATAAAGGACTTGCATAAAATTCAGCTTTTTCAGTAGCTTGGAGTGGGACCTGAAATTTTTCATTTCTCACAAGCTTTTTGGTGATGATGATGATGATAATGCTGATCCTCCACTGATCATACATGATTAGCAATGCATTAGATGACCTAGTTATACTATAAGGAGCTCTGGTGGTGCAATGCCTAAGGCATTTGACTGCTGACCTGAAGGTTGGCAGTTCAAACCCACCAGCCACTCCATGAAAGGAAGACTGCATAATCTATTTCTATAAAGATTTACCACCTCAGAAATGCAATGGGGGTCGCTATGAGTCAGAATTGGCTCAATGACAATGGGTTTGGTTTTGGTTTAGTTATACTATGATTATAGTAAAATACAGGCATGTTAGTCTTCCATACAAAAGTTCAAGTTTTTTCAAGTCAGAAGTATGTCTTATTCACTTATCAAGATCTTTATCCTAGGTTAAAAAAGCATGAATTGAATTGGACTGGCATCATCTGAGATTCTGACTGGGACACTGACGATCCCATTCTATCATTCATCTTTGTGAGGACACTAATGTAATAATGATATTTTTCATTCACTTATCCAGCATAATTTATTCAACACATAATATTCCAGGCATTATTTTAGACACTGGAGATAAAACATATTTAAACAGTCAAAAATTACTGCTATGAATCATTGTACAATTGTGTAAATACCTTAAAATTCATTGAATTTTACACTTATAATGGGTGAATTAAGTGGTATTAAATTTTATCTCAATAAAGCTGCTAAAAAAATTGACAGCCCTTTTGGGACTCACTTTCTAGGGAATATACTTTTAAAATGTTTCTCTATTGTAGTTAGCACAGTATGTGTATAAAATCACAGCCCAAAAAGTACTTATCCATTGATTTACTGACTCATTCAAGTCATTGTTAAGTCAGTGTGTAAGATGTGATATGCACATCTGGTACTTTTGTTGAAAAGCAGTGTAGGTGGTGACTCTGGTATAATTCAAACCTTGACTCAAATCTTGGCTTTGCCATATATAAACTTGTGGAAACTCAGACTATCATTCAACCTCTCAGAGCCTAGTTTCCTGTCCCAAAGAGGACTAGTAATAGAACTTATAAGGAGCTCTGGTGGTGCAATGCCTAAGACATTTGACTGCTGACCTGAAGTTTGGCCGTTCAAACCCACCAGCCACTCCGTGAAAGGAAGACTGCATAATCTACTTCTGTAAAGAAGTAAATTATTCTCTCTGTGAGAATTAAATATGAAAATGTTTGAGGTAAAGTTGGTGAGAGATATCAATGAAACAAGACTGACAATATGGTGCTAATTTTTGAAGCTGAGTAATAGATACATGGCAGTTCAATGTAAGATTCTAAGTTTGTGTATGTTTTTGCAATTACCTAAGTAAAAGTTAAATAGTAAAAACCTGTATGTGATACTGTAAGTTTAGCCTTGACCATAGACACCATTGAACAAAAAATAAAAATTATCATTGACTGAAATAAATGTATGATAAAAACCACTTAGATTTTCCCTGGAAAGTAATTTGCAAGAATTACAACTATGTTCACATATGATTTTCCTCCAAAGGAAAGGCAGAAGTAGAGTCCAGGGAATATCTGTGCTCACAATACCTTTCTGATAACTCTATTGTGACCATCCTACAAGGAGCTCATGAAAAGCAGGGAGCAATTCTTCACACCTTTTGTGTCACCAAAGATTGTCTGACAGTTTATCACAGCTTAGCCACATTTTAATTTCCAGGCGTAAGAGAAAAATCCAGAATAATGTCTATGTTGTTTAGGTTTTGTTTTGTTTTTAAATGTTTAAAAACATCTTCACCTTTATTATCTGGACTACATGATGAAATACTACTGTTCTATGATAAAAAAATATAGAGAACTCCCAAGCCCCAGAAATCTGAGCCTTTTTGATTCCATAGTATTTTCGTGCATTCATTAGGTTTTCAGGGAAAGAAAAACAGACATATGAACTTTGCTATTTATTTCATATTTTGAAGTACATTGAAAGTATGTCATAGTGCCTAAGGAATTTGACTGCTAACCAGAAGGCTGGTGGTTCAAACCCACCAGCCACTCCTTGGAAGGAAGGTTGGGCAATCTACTTCCGTAGTGATACTGCCTCAGAGGAGCTCTGGTAGCATAGTGCCTAAGGGACTTGACTGCTAACCAGAATGCTGGCGGTTCAAACCCAACAGCCACTCTTTGGAAGGAAGGTTGTGCAATCTACTTCCATAGTGATACCTCCTCGGAAATCCAAGGAAAGGTCACTATGAGTTGGACCAAACCCCACAGCAGTGAGATTTTTTTTTTTTTTTTTTTAATCGAAGGTAAAAAACTTTACATTCGGTTTGGCCCTTTTATGAAGAGTGATGAAAGGACACAGTTAAAGGCTAAAGCAAGGTGAGGAGGGATGAGAACTAGAAGACATATAGGGGTGCTAGAGTGACCAGATGTCAAAGGGACAACTAGAGCATAGGGCAAGTCAATAGCTGAGAATCAAAAATGTCTGATTGGGTGAATGGGGTGGACGATGAGGTTCATGCCTTTGAACAGGAGCCAAAAACAAGGACTTACTAAAAAGTACAAGGAATATCACCATGACAAAGTGGAGGCAGGAACCAGTTCATGAAGACAAGCTGAGCCAGAATGGATAAAACTGATAATACTGGTTCATCTAAAATAAAGTCTTGGAACTCCTTTCAACAAACCCTGAATAAGCATCGACTCCATGACTCACATATTGTGATGGAGTTATACTATTGGACAAGACAGACATAGTCACTGCCATTTTGGAATTATATTATAGCAGAATGAAGCATACTGTTACATAAATAGTGACAAAGCATTGTAAAACATGAAAGCAGAAGTCCACAACATCTAACCCAGACTAGGACAACCCTCATAAAATTACACTTAAATGTAATCCTGAGGTAGGAGTAGTCAGTCAGGAGAAAAGATGGGGGAGGAGTGTATCCATCAGAATGCTTTCAGCTATAAGGAATAGAAAACATAAACTCAGCTTGAACAGTGAGTGTATTTGTCAGCTGAAAAAGGGCAGGTGGAACTCAGAGTAGATTGAGCCACAGGTTAAGTGATGTCATTGAAAAGAGATTCTTGACCCCTCTCTGTTGCATTATCCACAGCCTTTGTTTTCATGCTATCTCTGGCCCTCCCCATGCCTATAGGAGTATGGCTGTAGTGTTTAATGCTAGATCCTTCCTTGCTTGAATTGAAAGGAGAGAAATAATATTTTCTTGTCAATCTTTCTTAAGAGCAAGAAAGAACTGTTCCAGCAGCTTCATGCAAAGATTTTCTGAGTCTCATTGCTTAGAATTGGGCCATATGAAGCAATCTCAGGCAGTACAGACTGGATTACCATTAGTTCAATTCTGTACCACATCACTGCTCCTCATTGAGGAATAAGTGGAAAAAATATCAAGAAATCAACCCAAAGTCCACTACAAGATGGGGAGTGGAATAGAACATTCCAGGAAGAGGAATCAATATCTTTGAACTCCTGGAGGTAAGAAAGAGCATGGGAAACACAAACATATGCAAAATGTTTATAAAAAAGAAGAAATAGGTAACATATCATGATAAGTACAGAAATATAGGCAGAGCAAGAACATCATAGTGTGCATGCCACACAAAAAGCCCAGTTGGCATTTATTTCTGGCAGCTCCATAGCAGATGCTTAAACCTTAAGTCCCCATGACTAAAATTGAGCTGTTGCAATTAGAAAGGTAAAAGGTAGAACTGGAAAATATGTTCTCATGAAAAGTTCTATGGAAGTTGAGGCTTAAGCTGAGATAGTGGTGGCACAGCTGCAATCACAGAGAACTGGGAGATGACCCCCCAACCCCCATCTGTCTAAAGAACTCAGCCTGATCTGGTGCCTTTAGGCATAGCAGCCTTGGGGAAAATGAAATTCAGACCCTAGGCATTGACAAAGAAGCAAGAGTGAGACTCCTTTGAGAGGCTCTAGGGCAGGTCAACAGGTGAGAACTGAAGGACCTAAAGGAAAGAAAATGGCAGGTATTTCCTGGATTCCCTGGGTGGCACAAATGTTTAGGCGCTCAGCTAATAACTGAAAATTTGGCGGTTTAAATCCATCAGGAGCACCTTGGAAGAAAGTTCTGGTGATCTACTTCTGGAAGTTCACAGCCGTGGATAGCCCTATGGAGCACAGTTATCCTGGGTCACCAAGTGTCAAAAACAACTTGATGGCAAATATTTTTTGTTTTTGTTTTGGTTTAGCTTTGTGATTTATTTTAGTCTGGTGTCCACACGTGACGAATTTGTTTGTGGATTGGATGAAAATAAGTGTAAATATTTCTCAGTTTATCATACTGTGGTGGCATGCATTTTGTTGTGATGTTGAAAGCTATCCCACCAGTATTTCAAATACCAGAAGGGTCACACATGGTGGACAGATATCAGTGGAGTTTCCAGACTAAAAAAGAGTAAGAAGAAGGATGTAGCAGTCCACTTCTGAAAAATACTGGCCACTGAAAACCATATGAATAGCAGTGAAACATTGTCTGATATGGTGCCAGAAGATTATCCCCTCAGGTTGGAAGGCACTCAAAATATGACTGGGCCAGAGCTTCCTCCTCAAAGTAGAGTTGACCTTAGTGACAAGGATGGAGTAAAGCTTTTGGGATCTTCATTTGCTGATGTGGAATAACTCAACATGAGAAGAAACATCTGCAAACTTCTATTAGTAATTAGAATGTGGAATATATGGAGTATGACTATAAGAAAATTAGAAGTTCTTCCAGTAAGACAGTGGAATAGGCAGAAAGACTTCACAGACCTTCTTCAACAAAGAAGAGGGGAACCAATTAACACAGATACAGAAGATAATCCTGAACCCCTGAGCTCTGAAGGGAAGGATATAGAAGTGGACTAAACTCCAACTAGCAGAAGAATTTGCATGCAAATACCAAAAAAAGAGACATATGGACCTGCAGTCTGGCAGCAGTCCTAATGGCACAGACAGTTTGGATATTGCCAAGTGATGGTAAGATCTAAGAATTAAAAACTCAGCCTGCTAGTCAAGGACTGAACAGAGGACTTCTCTGGTGGCTGGTGTATAAAAGGGGTAGCAGTGAAGAGGAAGGCAGGCTGAGCTGTGGACTTTTCCCTTTCCGGAGGGTGCAGCCATTTTGAATGTTTACAAGTGGTTTGACCATTTTGGATATTTAAAGTGACAGTGTTCTCCCAGATTCCAGGGACTTAAGAACAGGTGCCACTTTCTGGGAACCATAAAGACATTCCAGATGAGACAATTAGAAAGGTGTGACATTCCTCTTGTTACTTTTATGTCCCACACTTTCTTGGTGAATGGAGGTGCAATACCCCTCACTCCCACCCACCTTCTAGGCCAGCAGGAATTCCATCCCAGTCTGCTCAGGCAGAGCATGGGTGCCCTGCCCCACCCCACCTTGCCCTGATTTATTTATTTTTCTTCTTTTTTCTTTTTTTTTAGTTTGTTTGTTTTTGTCTGTTTTAAAACTACTACTATTATTATTACATTTGTCCTTTTAACTATTATTCTTTATTCTTCCCCTGCCAACTTCTAGTTTTCACCTTTTTTCTTTTCCCTATTCCTGGTTGCAATTTTTTCCCCCCTCATGATTAACCTTGCTCCTGTTTTTCTTTTTGTGTTTTCTCATTTTTATTTTTTTTCATTATTCTCCTTCTCTCTCTCTCTCTTTTTCTTTTATTTTTGTCTTATTGCCCTCTCCCCAGATATTGCTGTGGTTTTTCTTTCTCTTCTCTTTTTTTTTTTTTTCTTTTTCCCTTTTTTCCTATTTTGGCTACTGTTCCAGTGTGATTACATGGTGTGATTTTTGTCCATTTGTTTTTGCTTTTTTTTATGGTAACTCAATTGCTATTTTTGTCTAACTGAGTGGGAGACAGAAACAATCCCCCTATGACAAAACTACACCCATACCTCCTGCAGCGTCACTGAGTGAGAACCACCACTTCCTTCTCCACCAATGGGCCAAAGATAAACAACCACCAAGGAAAGCCAGATTCACAATTAGCTGTTCTTCACAAACAGTTAACAGAGATCTAAATACAACAATGTCACAATACCTCAGAGAGAACAGACAATCACAGTCCACACAAAGAAGTAAGATAAAGTGGTAGAAATAAGGGAGCAGGATAAAGACCTGGAACATATCCCTGAGGAAGAAGCAGCATTGGAACTCCCTGATAAGGAACTGAAAAGAATTATACTTAGGTATCTTCAAAGGACTGGGATACAGATCAAAGAAAACACAAACAAAACCCTAGAAGAATGTTGGAAGAAAATACAGGAACAAAATGACAAAAGAGATGAAAAATTAGAAATGACTCAAAATTAACAGCTAGAAATCCAGAGGATTAATACTAAATTATCAGGAATAGATAATACATTGATAGGGCAATGGTGTACAACTGATGCAATAGAAGACAGAATTAATGAGATTGAAGAAAAATACCTGAATACTTCTCTGGAAAGGGATCAATTAGAAAAAAGATCAAAAGAAAATGAAGAAAGCCTAAGGGGGATCCCATCAAAAAGAATAACCTACATATCATTGGAATTCCAGAACAGGAAGAGTAAAATAAAAACCACTGAGAAAATTGTGCAAGATTTGTTGGAAGAGAACTTCCATGATATGATGAAAGATGAGAATATACCCATTCAGGAAGTCCAACAAACCCCAAACAGGATAGACCCCAAAAGAAAATCACCAAGACATATCATCATGAAACTCATCAAAACCAAAGTCAAAGAAAAACTTCTGAAAGCAGCACAGGAAAAACAAAGTTATTTACAAAGGACAACCAGTAAGAATAAACTCTAATTTCTCAGCAGAAACCATGCAAGTGAGAAGGCAATGGGATGGTATATATAAAACCTTGAAAAAGAAACATTTTCAACCAAGAATTATATATCTGGAAAAATTGTCCCTCAAATATGATGGTGAAATTAGGAGATTTCCAGATAAGCAGAAACTAAGGGAATTTGTTAAAACCAGACCAACCTTACCAGAGATACTAAAGGGAGTCCTTTGAACAGAGAACTAAAAATAGCAAACAACAATTGCTCATTGGTACACAAGATGACATAACCCAGAAACCACAGCAATGGACATATCCAAAGTAAAATGAGCTTTATAAGATTTTAAACAGGGAACCAGAGGCATTAATGTCCAAATGAGGGCAACTACAAACCAAAAAGAGGGAAAACATTGTGTAGTTACAGAACTTCTAAATGGTGAGGAAGTCAAGAGACTTGCCACATAGAATGGACTGTTCTAATCTCAGGCAGTATATTATAAATCACAGGATAACCTCAAAGAAAAATGATAAACCTTCACATCACAATAAAAATGAGGACAAGCACAATTATTCAGCAAATACTAAAACAACAGCAACAAAGGAAATGATAACATGATTCATAAACATAATTAGCTCAGCACAGAAAATAATATGGAATGCAGAAACCAGGGACACTATGAAAAAACGCATAACAAAATGACAGCAACCAATTCATACTTGTTAGTAATTACACTGACTGTTAATGGATTAAATGCACCACTCAAGAGAGAGTTGAAGATTGGATAAGAAAACAAAACCCATCAATATGCTGTCTACAAGAGACACACCTTAGAGATAAAGACAGAAATAGACTAAAAATCAAAGGTTGGAAAAAGAAATATCAGGCAAATGGGAACTGTAAAGGAGCAGGAGTGGCAATATCAATTTCAGATCAAATTGACTTTAAGACAAAAACCACCATACGAGACAAGGAAGGAAATTATATAATGATTAAAGGATCAATTGAACAAGAAGATATAACTATAATAAATATCTATGGACCCAATGAAAGAGCTCAAAAATACATATATCAGACTTCAAAGAGTTGAAAAGGCAAATAGATGATTCCACAGTCATTGTGAGAGACTTTAATACACCACTTTCAATGAAAGATAGAACAACTGGAAAGAAACTCAACAAAGATGAAGAAAAGCTAAACAATACAACCCAACAACTTGGCCTTATAGACATCTACAAAGCACTTTACCTTACAACAGCACAATATTTGTTCTTTTTCAGTGCACATGGAATATTTTCCATGATAGGCCATATCTTAGGCCATAAAGAAAGCCTTAATAAATTTAAAAACATTGAAATACTGAAAAACATCTTCTCAGATCATAATACTATCACATTAGATATCAACAATAGAAGATCAACGGAAAAATAGCAAATGTATGGAAATTGAACAACACTCTCTTTAAGAAAGACTGGGTAAGAGAAGAAATAAAAAATGAAATTCAAAAATTCCTTGAATCAAATGAGAATGAAAACACAACATACCAAAATCTTTGGGACACAGTAAAAGCAGTGATCAGAAGTGAATTTATAG
>NW_006921734.1:5635773-5636502 GCF_000298275.1 Orycteropus afer afer
AAGCATAACCTTGATACCAAAACCAGGCAAAGACATCACTCAAAAGGAAAACTACAGACCAATATCCCTCATGAATATAGATGCAAAAATGTTCACAAAATTCTAGCCAATAGACTCCAACAGCATATCAAGAAAATCATTCATTATGACCAAGTGGGGTTCATAACAGGTATGCAAGGATAGTTCAACATTAGAAAAACAATCAACATCATCCACCACATGAGAAAACCAAGAAAAAGAACATGATCATATCCACTGATGCAGAAAAGGCATTTGTAAAGTACAACACCTATTCCTGATTAAAACTCTCAGCAAAATAGGAATGGAAGGGACATTTGTTAACATAATGAAGGACATCTATGCAATACCAACAGCCAACATTATTCTCAATGAAGAGACTGAAACCATTGCCCTTGCAAACAAGAACCTGACAAGGATGCCCTTTATCACCACTTCTGTTCAATATTGTACTGGAAGTCCTAGCCAGGGCAATAAGGGAAAAAAGGGAAATCAAATGTATACAAATTGCTAAGGAAGAAGTTAAACTATCCCTATTTGCTGATGATATGATCCTATACCTAGAAAATCCAAGAGACTCAGTCAAAAGTCTACTGGAACTAACTGAGAGATTTAGCATCATAGCAGGATATAAGATAAACCTCCAAAAATCAGTTGGATTCCTCTATGCCAGCAAAGAGATTGCTGAAAAAGAAATAAGGAAATCAATAC
>NW_006921734.1:5637310-5670034 GCF_000298275.1 Orycteropus afer afer
AAATTTAGGGGCCCTAATATATGGCATAAATAGACTCTCAAGCATAACTCAAAATGCACAAACAGCAGAAGAGAAACCAGATGATTGGGACCTTCTAAAGGTTAATTTTTTGTGTGCTTCCAAAGACTTCTCCAAAAGAGTCAAAAGAGAACCTAAAGATTGGGAAAAAATATTTGGTAATGACATATCTGACAAGGGACATATCTCTAGAATTTATAGAAAACCCCAACACCTCAATAACAAAAAGACAAACAATCCAATTAAAAAAATGGGCAGAAGACACGAATAGACACTTCACCAAGGAGGATATTCAAGTGGCCAACAAACATATGAAGAAATGCTCAAGATCATTAGTTATTAGAGAGATGCAAATCAAAACAACAATGAGGTACCATCTTGCTCCAGCACTAGTAGCAAAGTTCATCGAGACAGAAAATAACAAATGCTGGAGAGGATGTGGAGAGATTGGGACTCTCATACACTGCTGGTGGGACTGTAAAATGGTATAACCATTGTGGAAAAGAATATGGCAATTCCTTCAAAAGTTGGAACTAGAAATACCATTTGACCTAGCCTTTCTTTTACTAGGTGTATATCCTAAAGAAATGAGAGCCATGACAAGAACAGACATATGCACACCCATGTTCATTGCAGCACTATTTACAATAGCCAAAAGATGGAAACAACAGGTGTCCATCAACTGAAGACTGAATAACCAAACTAAGGTACATACACACAATGAAATACTATGCAACCCTAAAGAATAACCTCGAATCTGCAAAACACCACATAATGTGGATGAACTTGGAGGACACTAGGCTGAGTGAAATAAGTCAATCACCGAAAGAGAAATATTGTATTTGTCCATTATTGTAAAAGTCAAGGAAAAGTTTATATATGGAAGGAAATTTTCCCTGTTGGTTGCCATGGGTGGGAGGAGAGGTGAGGGAAAACTGTTACATAGGTAGAGATAAGTATTGATTTGCATGAAGAGAAGGGCAATGTACCAAGTGTGAGTGATCAACTTGCTGGCATTGAAGAAGAACACAGAGAGGTGCATGGGAGGTACAGACAACAAAGATGAATCTTTTTGCACGTACATTCTCCATTGTCAGTGAAGGTAAACATGGCTATATGAGTAGATAGATGGGTAGACAGACTAAACTATTAGGTATATCTATGCAGCGGGGAGTGCACCCAAGACCTTGTATAGGGTTGGCAGACAATGTTTCTACCAGTGTATTTGTATGTTCTGTATGAATACCCAGGTGTATAGTAGATCTGACAAGGGACAAGTTAATAGTCACTTCTTGGTCATGACCAGCTACCCAGAGGAAGTGAGTAGTTAAACCTGTGGGCTCAGGACCATAGTAGCAGGGACATCAAGCTCAGTTGGCATAACATACTACACAAAACATTGTTACACTTCTTACTTTAGCGAGTAGCGACTGGGATCTTAAAAGCTTGCAAGCAGTCATCTAGATGCAGTGATAGGTCTCTCCTTGTTCAGAGCAAAGAATGAAGAAAACCAAAGATTCATGGAAACAATTAGCCCTACTGAGAGGTACATCATGTAATCTGTACAGCCTATATGACTATGAGACCAGAAGAACTAGATGGTGCCCGGCTACCACTGTCAACCACTCAGAGGGGGATCTATGTAGGAGATCCTGGATAGAGAGGGAAAACAATGTGGAACAAAACTCAAAACATTTGGAAAAAAAAAGGGGGGGGGGACCAGGTTTGCTGGTCTGATTAAGCCTGGTAGAACAATTGAGACTATGACCCCTAGCTGCCTTTCAGGTCTGGAATTTAAACCACTCCTGTGGCTTCCAGCCAAGCAAAAGACAGACATATGAGTTGAACATTTACCTGAGTTAGATACTCTCCTTGGAGAGAACAATCATGGGAGAAAGAAGGGCTGCTTATGTACAGGAAGACAGCTTATGGGGCAGAAGTGCATGGAAGAATGGACACAGGGAAGAGATAAGTATGGGGAGGAAGTGGGAGGAGATCTGTTGCATGGGGGTAAAGTGAGACAAAGTATGTGTGAACTGTTGTATAGAAAGTGAATTTCCTCTGGAAACTTTCACCCAAATCACAATAAAATAAAATAAGATATAGTTTTTTTCAAAAAAAAGGGCAAACAAAAAAAGAAAATTAGAAGTTGTGAAAAAGGAAGTGTAAAGCATAATGATCAATATCTTAGGTATTATTGAGTTGAAATGAACTGTTTTGGCCATTTTGATTTGGTCTAACATGCCAGGAATGACTAACTGAAAATGGAAGATGTCACAGTCATTGTCAAAAAGAAAATTTCAAGATCTATATTGAAGTACAATGATGTCAATGATAGGATAATATCTCTATGCCCACAAGGAAGACCAGTTAATACAACTATTATTCAAATTAATGTACCAACCACTAAAACCAAAGATGAAGAAAATGAAGATTTTTACCAACTTCTGCAGTCTGAAATTGATCAAGTATGCAGTCAAGAAGATGGATTGATAATTACTGGTGATTGGAATAAGAAAGTTGGAAACAAAGAAGGATGAATAGTAGGAAAACATGGACTGGGTGATAGGAATGACACTGGATATAGCATGATAGATAGAAATCATCATATAGCATGATAGGATACAGCTTATTCCTTGCAAATACTGTTTTCAATAATCTAAACAGTGACTATATATGTGGACGTTGACAAGTAGAATATACAGGGATCAACTTGACTACATCTGTGGAAAAAGATGATGGAGAAGCCAGAACAAAGCCAAGCCAGGGGCTTCTCACAATTAGCCCTGATCCAAACAGACCACCTATCTAAATGTAATTTGAAGCTGAAGAAAATGAAATACAAGTCCACGAGAAACAAAGTATGATCTTGAGTATATATCACCTGAATTTAGAGGCTTTCTGAAAAATAGATTTCACATAATGAATACCAATGACTGAAAACCAGGCAAATTGTGTAATGACATCAAGGATGTCATGCATAAGGAAACAGAAGGTCATTAAAAAGATAGGGAAGAAAGAAAAGCCCAAAATGAGCGTCAGAAGAGACTCTGAAACTTGCTCTTGAACAGAGAGTAGCTAAAGTGAATGGAAGAAATAATTAAAAGAGCTGAACAGAAGATTTCAAATGGCAACTTGAGAGGAAAAGTAAAGCATTATAATGAAATGTACTATTATCCAGAGTTAGAAAACCAAAAGGGAAGAACACATTTGGCATTTCTCAAGCTGAAAGAATGGAAACAAAAAATTCAAGTCTTGAGTTATAATATTGAAAGATTCTGTGGGCAAAATACTAAATGATGCAGGAAGCATCAAAAGAAGATGGAAAGAATACACAGTCACTGTAACAAAAAGAATTGGTCAACATTAAACCATTTCAGAAGGTAGCATGTGATCATGAACCAACAGTATTAAAGGAAGAAATCCAAGCTACTCTGAAGGAATTGGTGACAAACAAGACTCCAATAATTGACAGAGTTCCTGTGGAAATGTTTCAACAAATGGATGCAGTGCTAGTAAACCTCACTTAGTTAAGCCAAGAGATTTGGAAAACAGCTACTTGGCCAGCTGACTGGAAGAGGTTCATATTTGTGCCTATTCCAAAGAAAGCTGATCCAAAAGAATGTGGAAATTATTTAACAGTATCATTAATATCACATGCAAGTAAAGTTTTGCTGAAAATAATGAAAAAACCATTGCTGCAGTCCATTGACAAAGAACTGCAGGAAGTTCAAGCCAGATTTCAGAAGAGACCATGGAATGAAGGATATCATTGCTGATGTTGGATGAATCTTAACTGAAGGCAGAGAGTACCAGAAAGACATTTATCTGTATTTTATTTACTATGTAAAAGCATTCAAATGTGTGGATCATAACAAATTATGGATAACATTGCAAAGAATGGGACTTCCAGAACACTTAACCGTGCTCATACAAAACCCATACATAGACGAAGAGGAAATCTTTTGAACAGAACAAGGGCTTACTGTGTGGTTTAAAATCAAGAAAAGTGTGTGTCAGTGTTGTGTCATTTCACCCTACTTATTCAATCTCTATGCTGAGCAAATAAATTGAGAAGCTGGACTGTATGAAGAAGAAAGTGGCATAAGGATTGGAGAAAGATTCATTAACAACCTGAGATATGCAGATGGCACAACCATGTTTGATGAAAGTGAGGAGGACTTGAAGTACTTACTGATGAAGATCAGAGACTACAGACTTTAGTATGAATGACATCTAAACATAAAGCTAACGAAAATCCTCACAACTGGACCAATAAATAACATCATTACAAATGGAGAAATTTTTGAAGTTGTCAAGGATTTCATTTTACTTGAATCCATAATCGATGCCCATGGAGGCAGCAGTCAAGAAATCAAATGACATATTGCATTGGGCAAATCTGCTGCAAAGGACCTCTTTAAGGTGTTAAAGAGCAAAGATGTTACTCTGAAGACTAAGGAGAGCCTGAACCTATGCATGGTATTGTCAATAGCTTCATATGATGTGAAAGCTAAACAAAGACCAAGGAAGACTGAAGAAGAATTGATGACTTTGAACTATAGTCCTGGTAAAGAATATTGAATGTACTGTGGACTGATGGAAGAACAAACAAATTTGTCTTGGAAGAAGTGCAGACAGAATGCTCTTTAGAAGTGAGAATGGCCAGACTTTGTCTCTCATGCTTTGGTTTTGTTATCAGAAACAACCAGTCTGTGGAGAAGGATATCATGCTTAGTAAAGTAGTGGGTCAGAAAGAAAGGGGCACACCCTCAATAAGATGGATTGACTTAGTGGCTGAAATGATGGGCTCAAACATGGCAAAGATTGTGAGGATGGAGCAGGACCAGCCAATGGTTCATTTTGTTTTACAAAGGGTCCATATGAGTTGGAACCAATTTCAGGCAACCAATAACAACTGGAAGGAAGATGGGGCAATCTACTTCCATAGTGATACCGCCTCAGAAAACCAAGGAGAGGTCACTGTGAGTCAGATCTGACTCGAAGGCAGCGCTTAATAACAACGAGAAGTTGAGTTCTAGCTAGAGTAAACACAAGCCTTGGGAGTGATTGTAATTTGGCCATAAATGAGAAGTCAGTTGATAAGAGATCAGATAAATTTAATACACAATGAATTTCCTGGTGCAGAGAGTAGCAGCAATCAGACTTCTGATCTATATAATTATAAAAGTGTAGTAACACCAAAGCAAAATAGTCTTTTTTATGATTGCTACCACTGATTCACTACTCCCTTCCCTCCAGGAGGATTATCCATCCATGGCATGGTTGTTAAATTTAGAAAACAAAAATGCAGAATGTCTAGTTAAATTTATATCTCATATAAACAACATATTTTAGTACAATTATGTTCCATGCAATATTTGAGATATTCTTATACTAAAAGCTTACTTGTTTACCAGAAATTCAAAATCAACTGAACACCCAGCATTTTATCTGGCAACTCTAACCCCTATCCTTGACCCTGGGACTTGCTGTACCGGCCATGAAAGGAGTATATATTGCTACCTCATTGACTTTGAGCTTAGTCACATGACATGCATTGAGCAATGGAATGACAATGGATGTGACATACACAATTTCTGAGCAGAAGCTATACTAGGAATTCCCACCAGCTCTTGGTGTTTCCTTCTTCCTCCCCAAAATGGCATACACCAAATAGAGACTTCTCCCCCAACTGGATGCCCAATATGATAAGATATATGGACCTGCAGCTGCCAACATGTGACATGAAGGGAAAAATTGTTTAGGACAGACAGAACACCACTTCAATTTGGGGTTTATTTTATTGTTGTAGTAAAACTTAATGATAGAAATAACTTCTAAGTCATGATAGAATGACTTCTAAGAAGAATATACATATACTTGTGAGTACATGAATATGAAAGTAGGTTTTTTTGTAGCTCACAAGGACTATAGGTTTTTCTATTTCTAATACAAGACTTTTGGTTTTCTCTTTTAGTTTTAAGGCAACATTTCATTAAATCTCTCTTTTTTGTATGTGGAGGAGCACAAATGGAGCATACTCCTTTCTACCTTTAGATAGGTAATTGTCACAGAAAAAATGTTTATATTATATGCTATACATTTCATTAGGAGCTCTGGTAGCATAGTGGCTAAGACACTTGCCTGCTAACCAGACGGCTGGCGGTTCAAACCCACCAGCCACTCCTCGGAAGGAAGGTTGGGCAATCCTACTTCCGTAGTGATACTGCCTCGGAAACCCAAGGAGGGGTCACTATGAGTCGGGTTTGACTCGACGGCACATAACAACAACAACAACATACATTTCATTGATCAAAAATATTTATTCAGTAGAATTTTTTCTATGTAAGATGCCCAGTGTTAATAATAAACGATTAGCCTAAGTGTCTGGTTGATGTGTACTTTAACTCTGATCACATGAACATCTACATCCTTCTACCTTGAGAAGCCTACTTTACCAGGACAATCTCCTAAAATACAATTTTAAAAGATAAGTAAACATGTGCATCTTATTTTTTACTTATTTCTAAATTACATTTTACTGGCTAGTGACATCCTGAACAACCATAAGAAATGACTCAGAGCTGAGACTAGTTATGGCTACTACACCAATCACTATGGAACTAGTTCTGTAAAACGTTCTTCAACTGAGGCATCATTACAGGGGTGAATGCCAAGACTACATAAGTGTGAAGAAAACTCTGGCGTGACTCACTGTGACTGTAAACAAACAAACAAAAAAGTTCTATAAAGAAGATATGTAAACAGATTTTTTAAAAATTATGTTTTTAATATACACTCAATTTTTAATTTTAGGCTTCTTCTCAGAAACTAAACAGTTCTTTCAGCATACAGTTGATGAAATTTAGGTATAATGGATGCATACACACACACACACACAAGAAGTTTCTGCTCCCAGACCTTTTTTCTCTATTCCTAATACTCTACTTTCTTCTTAGTTATGGCTATGGCATTTCATTGTTGACATATGAGTGTCACAGTTTCCCATAATGCACTCAATCTTTATTCAACACTTTGCTTCTAGGAGGTGGTGTGACTGGCCTAGGTACTCAGATTTAATATTAAACAAACATTTGACTGAACCTTGTAGACTTTAATTTTATCATTGTTTGCTGGAGCTCCAAGAGGACTATGCTAGACCTGTAATAAATGCACAACCTTGACTATTTAGAACATCAAATAATAAACCTCTATCTTTTCACCAGGAATCATTGTCTTCTACCCTACCCAACATTTCAGATTTGTGAAAGTACAATTGCAAAGACATTAGGGAGAAAAAAATTGTGGGAACATTGTTGTCCCTTTGATCGGAGCTGATTTTACAGTTCTTCCTGTAATATTTCTGAGTCTGAACTTGCTGAATTTAGTCAATAAAGAAATGTCAGCCAGAGTCTGGTATTTAACTCATTTGCACTGTGCAGTTGGCAGCTCACAAGGTGCCAATTAAAAAGCAAAAGGAGAAGCAAAGGAGCCTGTCTGTCAACTTAGTTGGAGTGAGATCTGTTATTAATTATTAAAGGCACTAAAAATTAACAACAGCTAAGCCAGGAGAAGCATGCCTTTCAAGTTTAACAGCAGCTGAAATGCTGCACTGAACTGAGTAGATTAAATGGTTTCTAGCTGCAGCAAGAGAGAGTTGAATAGCTTCTGGGAAGCGGTCCCTAAGCTTTGCACCTATCAAAAGCATACATAATTGCTAATGGAGATTGTGGAGCATGACTTTCTGGAGGTTTTAGAAACAAAAAGGATAACCAATTGTTTTACAGAGGGTCTGAGTGTTAGGTTCTTCACCTGGCACTGTGTGGTTCAGCAGAAAACAAGACAGGCTACCTTCCAGCCATTAGAGAGCTTACATTCCAATGGACATGATTACACAATCTTTCCTCCATCCCAAAGATCTCTCTGCCCCAGTCTATCTGCCGTGACCCTATTTTCTCATCAGATCTGGATTTTCAGATTCAGTTAACATTAATTGTGCACCAGCAACTCCTCAGAAGGAAGATGGGGCAATCTACTTCTGTAGTGATACTGCCTCGAAACCCAAGGAGGGGTCGCTATGAGTCAGGTTAGACTCGACGGCACGTAACAACAACACAACAACCTTTCTGCCAGGTTCTACTCTAGGCAACTCCATATACATTTCTTCTTCAAAACAACTCTGTATGGTAATGATAATTTTACACATTTTACTGATAAAGATTGTAAAGCTAAAATTAAAAAAAAAAAAAAAAAACCTCACTGCCATCAAGTCAGATCTGATTCTTAGTGACCCCTCCATGGGTTTCCGTATCACTACGGAAGTAGATTGCCCAATCTTCCTTCTGAGGAGTGGCTGGTGGGTTTGAACCACCAGCCTTCTGGTTAGCAGTCAAATGCCTTAGACACTAATTTAAGTAACACTGAAAAACCAAAGGAGTTTATTTGAAATTAAGTTTTTTTTTTTTTTAACTACAAAACTTAACATGTTGTCTTTCCATCTCACTTTGTACCTCTCTATTGTATTTTGCCACCATTGGGGCTATCCAAGACTTATATATGCTATGTTTTACCTCCTCCAACATCTTAATATTTGTATCGTATCTGACAATCTCAGGGACCAAGTTCATCTAATAGGGAATAAACGTTTCTACAAATAATTTATGATATTGTAAATTTCTAACTGTACTCTTCTATAGCCAATGCCCAGAGTTCTATCTTTTAGCAAATTGAAGAGTGGGATATTCAATGAAGATAAGCTAATGAGGGGGTCCCTACAAGGTGCAAAAGATTTTCATATGATTATTAATCTTAAAGTTAGGGGTTCAAAACCACTTAGCAGTTCTGTGGATGAATGGCCTGGCAATCTACTTCTATAAAAAGTATAGCCAAGAAAACCCTATGGAGCAGTTTCACTTTGTAATACATGGGGTTATCAGGAGTTGAAATCAACTTGACAGTCATAGGTTTGGTTTTGGTGTTTTTAAGCTGGTAAGAGAGGAGTTTGAATGCAGCAGAACCTACAATTTCTCTCAAATTATAGAATGTTCTGGAATTAGATAGTAATAGCAGTTGCACAACAACATGGATATATACTAAAACAAGCAGTGAATTGTACAATTTGAAAGGGTAAATTTTGTTGTATGTGAATTTTAGCTCAATAAAAAAAAGACTCCTTTTTTCATCTATGAGATCAGCAAAAAAATCAGTTTGTTAAACCCAGTGTTCACAAAGTTATGGAGAAATAGATGCCTACACACAAAATTTCTGGGAATATTAACCTATTCAACACTTATTTTTTGCAAGGGAGAGCAAATTCTGTCAATGTTTTGAATGCTTGTGCTCTTTGACACAGCAGTTGTACTACTAGAAATTTACTATAGACAAATACTGGCAAACTGTGCCAATATCACATGCAGGAAGGTTCACTGAAATGTTGTTTATAATGAAAAATTGGAAACCACTTACACATCCACCAGCATGGGGTCTATTAAATACATCCATAAAATGGAAAACTATATAGTCATTAAAATATGAGACAGAAATGATATGGAAAGATTCTTAAGATAATTATGTCAAAGAGCAAGCCAATGTGCACAGCAGTATGACGTCATTTGTGTTAAATAAAAAGATAAATAGAAAAATAAAATAAGGTAAAAAGTAAAGTGATTATTAGGTTAACAGCTTAGCCCATATATATTGAGTTTACTCATAATCAGAACAGTCCTGTTACACAGTTCTGATTCTGGAAATATATTTGAATAAGAATTTCTATTCTACAACTTGTTAGCTGTGTGATTTTGGGGCAATTTGTCTAACTTTTCTGAATATTCATTTCTTCACCTACAAGTGGAGCTAAGAGTCCGCCATAGAGTAAATACAGTAAAATGAGCTGTTGTTGCTGTTCAATGCCATCAGTCTGTTTCAACTCATAGCAACCCTGTGTATAACAGAACGAAACATTGCCCAATCCTGTGCAATAGTCACAGTTGTTGCTTTCTTTGAGCCCACTGTTGCAGACACTGTGTGTTTTGGTTATCTACCAGTTCTGTAACAGACATACCACAAATGCATGGTTTTAAGAAACAGGGATTTATTCCCTTACAGTTTAGGAGGCTAGAAGTCTGAGTTCAAAATGCTAGCTCTAGGGGCTGGGTGAAAGCCCCTCAACCTTGGGCTTCAGCTCTTCCTACTGGAGCTGAAGGTATCTCTTAACTCAGGCAGCTTCTGGCTACTGAAGCTGACAAATGCAAGGTTGACTGTAAAATGTCACAGTCTCAAGATTATCAAGCAACACGGCAGGCCACTAGTTCAAGTCCAGAAGCAGCCTCAACATCAGCAGATAGTGTGGCAGGCCACTGAGATGAAGACTTGGCCAAATGTAGGATCCAGATTTGCCAAAAAGCTCAAAACCTTTCTCAAAGTGTCTTCTTATATACTCTAAGCAGACCATACCCCTAAGGCAGCTATTCAACTGCTCACAGTAGATTCCATCATGGAGTTGATTACTAATCTCATCATGGGAAATAACTACATCCGGCTGCCCAGCCACTCTAACTGGGCCCAGTCAAGTTGACACACAACCTTAACTACCACACTGTGTCAATCCATATCATTGAGGGCCTTCCTCCTTTTTGCTGACCCTCTACTTCACAAACATGATGTCTTTCTCCAAGCATTGATCCCTCCTGATAACATCTTCAAAGTATACAAAATGAAGTCTCACCATCCTCAGTTCCAAAGAACATTCTAGTTGCACTTTGTCCACGACAAATTTGTTTGTCCTTCTAGCAGTTCACAGTCCTTCCATCAATTCCCGGAGCTTTTTTTTTTTCCTTTTTCCTTTTTGCTAATGCCTTCATACTTATGAGCTACATATGTATAAAAGCTTTACAGATCTTCAGTAATAGCTTTGTGCATCATTATTTTAATATTGTTGTTGTTAGGTGGCATTGAGTCAGCTCCAGCTCATAGCAACAGTATGTACAACAGAACAAAATGTTGTCTTGTCCCACACTTTCCTCACAATCCTTGACATACTTGAGCCCATCATTGTAACCACTGTGTCAATCCATCTCGTTGAGGGTCTTCTTCTTTTTTGCTGACCCTCTACTTTGCCAAGCATGATATCCTTCTCCAGGGACTGGTCCCTTCTGACAGCATGACCAAAGTAGATTAGATAAAGTCTGGCCATTCTTGCTTCTAAGGAGCATTCTTGTTGCACTTCTTCCAGGACAGATTTGTTTGTTCTTCTGGCAGTTTATGGTATTTTCAGTCTTCCTCTTTTTGCTGACCCTCTTCTTTACAGACATAATGTCCTTCTCCAGGCATTGATCCTCCTGATCACATTTTTGAAGTACATGAGATGAAGTCTCACCATCCTTGCTTCCAAGGAACATTCTAGGCATACTTCTTCCATGGCAGATTTCTCTGTTCTTCCAGCAGTTCACAGTACTCCAATATTCTTTGCCAATACCACAATTCAAAAGCATCTACTCTTCTTCAGTCTTCCTTATTCATTGTACTGCTTTTGCATGTATATGAGGTGATTGAAAATACCATGCTTAGGTCAGATGCACCTTACTCTTCAAAGTGAAATCTTTGCTCCTTAACACTTAAAAGAAGTCTTTTGCAGCAGATTTGTCCAGTGCAATCTAATATCTGATTTTTTACTGTTGCTTCCTTGAGTAGCGATTGTGGATCCAACTAAAATGAAATTCTGCACAACTTCAATCTTTTCTTCATTTATCATGATGTTGTTTATAGGTCCAGTTGTGAAGATTTTTGTTTTCTTTATATTGAGGTATAATCCATACTGAAGATTATAGTCTTTGATTTTCACCAGTCAGTGCTTCAAGTCCTCTTCACTTTCAGCAAGCAAGAATGTGTCATCTGTCTATTGCATGTTGTTAATGAATCTTCCTCCAATTCTGATGCCATCTTCTTCTTAAGTCCACTTTCTCAGATTATTTGCTCAGCATACAAATTGAATGAGCATGGTGTTATTGAACAAATATGATATTGAATAGGTATGATATTATTGAATAAGTATGGTATTATTTTAATATATAAGTAAAATATTCTTTATAGCCACCCTAACTCCACCCTAACATTCTTAATTTTAAATGGATCAGAAATGTTTTGGTTGCAAAGCCCTGATGCTTGGAGCTAAGTTATCAGCAACTTTGGAATGTCTCACTTTTCTGAGTCCCCAGCCCTAGTCCTCTGAAAGCCTGGACCCATGAATGCTGAGTCTCCTGAATTTTGAGCCCCTCTAAGCTCTGAGGTACAGAGAGAGTGGGTAGAGTTAGCAGCAACTGGGTAGCTCTTGCAACATCTCAGAGGAGGGTTTCTAGCTTCAGAGGAATGAGTAGGCAAAGGGACATCTGTAGAAATGAAAGGCTCAGTGTGAGAAAGACCTGCACCAGCACAGGAGGCTGTGATGGCAGGAGGAATGGGTGGACATCTGTCCATATATTTTGATCATTTCGAGTCAACCTCAAGAAACCAAACCACTTCTATTGAGTTGATTCTGAATCATAGCCACTCCTATTGGGTTTCTAAGGCCGTAAATCTTTACAGAAATAGATTGCCTCATCTTCCTGTAGAGAAGCTGGTGGGTTTGAACGATTAACTTTCTAGTTAGAAGCCAGATGCCTTTCTCACTGCACCACCAGAGCCAATGTCCCTAAATTGTAGCCTATCTGGATAATGAAGATGGTTATAATGAGGGTAAGGGTGACTAGGGTGTTTTTGTTACTTTGTTTTTTTGTTTAGCTTATTTCCTTCTTTTTTTTTTTTTTTTTTTTTGTATTTGTTCTGTGGCCTGGTAGAATGGCATCAAACTAAAAACAAGGAATCAGAAGCCCAAAAGAATGGGGTTTAACTAAAGCTCCCCCACTGTCTAGTAGAGCAGACTCAGGAAAGTCACTACACCTGTCTGAGCCTCAAGTCTTCATTTGATGATAAAACTCCCTTCACTGTGTAAGAACAGAGTTGGTGGATAGACATTTGTAACACACTTCACCCTACCTCAGATACAGAAATGCTCAATCCCATTCTCCTGTCATTGATTAAATTGTGCCCCCCAAAACACATGTCAACTTACATAGGTTATGATTCTCAGTGGTTTGGTAGTTAAGTAATTTGGCAGTTATTTTATAATGTAATTATCCTCCATGGTATGATCTGATGTGATCAGTCAATCAGTCATAAGGAGTTTAGGGTGTGATGCAACACCCTTACTAAGTACAGCCTTGAGCTGATGTGAAAGGAATTTTCCTGAGGTAGTCTGCCTCACCTTTTATCTTAAAAGATATAAAAGGAGAGAGAAGCTAGCAGAGAAGACAGGACCTTCTACCACCAAGAAAGAAGAGCTAGGAGCAGAGTACATCATGTGAACCCAGGGTCCCTGCACTGAGAACCTCCTACATCTAGGGGTATATAGATGTCAAGATATATGGAAATCTCCAAGGAATGCCAAGCACACAGATGTTAAAAGTAGACAAGAATTCCCTTCAGAGGCAACAGAGAGAAAGCTTTCCCCTTGGAGCTGGCACCCTGAATTCAGACATTTAGCCTCTTAAATTGTGAGAGAATGAATTTCTGTTTATTGAAGCCATTCACTTTTGATATATCTGTCATAGCAGCACTAGATAACTAAAATATCTCCCCTTTCTCCTTAATATCTCTCTTTCTTTCCTTTTAATATAATTTGCAACTGTGGCCTTGGTTTAAAATGTCCTTGCTTCCTTGCTCCCCAAATCTAATGGCATAGGCTATATTTATAGATATGAGTGATGCTTTCCCAACTTTGACGTTTCAAATCTGTGAAAGCATGTTTCAATGGTCATCATGCAAAAAGCTTGAATCATAGGAAATATGCAAGGAATCATAGAAAACTATAAAGAATGCAAATTCTAATTCAGTTTTTGTAAAGTGACATCTAAAAGCTAGAAATGGCAGTATATGGGGGAAATGTAGTGCCATGGACTACATTATGTCCCCCCAAAAAATGTGTTGAAGTTCTAACTCCTATATCTGTTAATATGACTTTGTTTGGAAATAAGGATTATCTTTCTTATGTTAATGAGGGTGTGTCCTAAAATATAATCATTCTGAAAATCAAAAACCAAACTATTTGCCCTCAAGTCAACGCTGACTCATGATTATCCCACGTGTGTCAGAGTAGAACTGTGCTCCACAGGGTTTTCAATGGCTGATTTTTCAGAAGTACATCACCAGGCCTTTCTTCCCAGGCACCTCCAGGTAGATGAGAATCTGCAGTCTTTCAGTGAGCAGCTCAGCACATTAACCATTTGCACCACACAGGGACTCCAATTACTTCTAAGAGGTGACTTATAAAAAGAGCAGAAGAAAGGCAAAGACACTCACACAGATGGAAGACAGATGCCAAGGAATGCCAAGGAACTCCTGGGATACCTGCAAGGAAGGACCCTCCCTTAGAGACGAGGCCCTGATTTGTACCTTCTAGCCTCTGAAACTATGACACAGTAAATTCTTATTCTTTAAAGCCATCCACCTGTGGTACTTCTGTTACAGCAACACCAGGAAACTAACACATATAATAATGCACAGAGGTAGCCTCCACGTCCAAGTGGGGTTCACTTCTAGCAGGGTCTGCCCATCTGCACCCCTTTCAAGGGCACTTTAACTCTTAATGTGCTCTGTAATGTGGTCAAACCTGGGTCTGTCTGTGGCGTGAGATGGAACTGGAGAATAAATATTCACTGGCCACTTGACTTCACTGGGTAGGAACAACAAGTTCTCCATAAGATTGCATTCTCTACTTGTTCTCAATATGCATAAAAGGATAAGTGGAAATCCTTAACAAGGACTGATTTGCAGGAATTAAATTCATTTGAAGCAAAATGTAAGAGACCTTAAAAATTAGAATGATCTCTAGTCTCTTTCTTTCAGAACTCACCATTTTTATTTTTATTCAGCTATTCATTCACTACTTCACGTTACTATAACCTTTATTGCACAAATTTTGAACTTTTCTTTCCAAAATATGTCCATTACTAGCTTATGCCTTCACAGTTTCTATGGTGCTCTGATTCTTCATTTAATTTTTTAATACCTGAACCATTAAATTATTTCAGCTCAAATAACCCAATAAGGACAAGAGCTCTTTGCAATGAAGTAGAAAAGGGGACTTTACAGTTCTGAGCTTCAGAGGTAGCAACATTTTTATCTTCTTGAATCATAATCAGACAAAGAAGAGTTCTGTGTTAATGATGCTACAGAGAGCCTCTTAATTAATTCCCTTTGTTCTCTCCTGATAGAAAGGAGGGTAGCCATAATGAGAGGAATAAGATATTCCCCACAGATCTTTCTTTCATCATTTAACTTTTCAAAGTAGGGAAAAAGGGATGATTTTTGTTTTTCTCTTTCTTTGGACTTCTGGCATAATTCCCTCTGAAAAATATTCTCCTCAGGAGTTAAATTACAAAAGAGTAAATTGCTTAGTTCCAATCATATGGACTGTTCTATTTATTTAAAGAAAATAAAAAAGTTCTGCTAACATTTTCATGGCCTAAAAATCTCACTTCCTGTTCTAACACTGCTGTCTGTGAAATGACAGCAAAGCAAAGGGAAATATACTAACTCCTATTACCCCTGGCTGCTCTACAGGGTGGACAAAAGTTCACAACTGCAGTTAAATAAAAAAGAAACTCTTTTAGTGGCTTCCTTTCTCTTTCTTGCAGTGGTTTTAAACTTGCCTGCACACTGGAATCATTTGGGGAATTTTAAAACATACCTCAGTTCCATCCTCAGATATTCTAACTTAATTGGCCTAGGGAGAAACCTAGACATCAGGATTCTTAACAACTCCCTGCTGACTCTAATGTATAGCCAAGGTTGAGAACTACTGGTCTACAGATGGAGTGTGGGAAGAAGATGAAGGGGCACAGTTCCAGGCCCCCATGCCTCGCCTTCATTGTGACTTCAAACTGAACAGTTGTACTTCCTTATTTTTCGTACTTTGGGAGTCTGCTTAAGACTCTGAAGGAAAAAGAAAAGTTACCGATCTTTTAAAGGAAAGTTTAGAAACTACTATTCTGATATAGAAGACCAGTATGTGATGTTCCATCTCCAGGCTGGCATCATGTCTGTGACCAACAAGAAAAGGATTTTCAGTTTCTTTGTTTTATTTTAAATATATCAAAACCCAAAACCAAAAGAACCAAACTCACTCCCGTAGAGTCAGATCCAACTCATAGTGACCCCTCCTTGGGTTTTCAAGATATTATCACTATGGAAATAGATTGTCCAACCCTCCTTCTGAGGAGTGGCTGGTGGGTTTGAATCACCAGCCTTCTGGTTGGCAGTCAAACGCCTTAGACACTACACCACCAGACATCAGAAAGATCAAATGTATGGAGAAAAAGTTGAGTGGTGGTTCTGTCTTACTCTCGGAGACCTTGGAGAGAGTAGAGTTCTTCTGCCCTGAACTCAAGCACGGTAGACTGATTTTTTTTAAAAAAAAAAAACAATCTCTGGAGAAGGAACAGAGAAGCATGCTTAGGAATGGTGAAAACTCCTTGATCTAGGCGTTACATGTCTGCAGATGGAAATATAGGCCAATGGTTGAAGGCTTCATTGGAAAATGAAATGTATCAGGGTCCCTCATGACTAAACAGTCAACAGATGTTACTTACTGAACACAAGTTTCCATTAGAAGGAAAGGGACCAGTGCAAAGCCCAAGGAGCCTTAGTGGCATGACCGTTAAGCACTTGGCTGCTAACTGAAAGGTTGACGATTTGAATCCACCCAAGGGTTCTACAACAGAAGAGCGGTGAACTACTTCTGAAAAAATTAAAGCCAAGAAAAACAGTTGTTTATGTAATTTCTTATTTTTAAGTTCACAAATTCATTTGCATCACCCATGACTTTCAGAAAGTTTCTTCCTGAGGTTTTAAAGATGACAATGGCTATGAGATTATCCCAGCTTTCATAAGTTGTAACTCTAGAGTCACATGATAGATTTTTAAACAGTCATGCTCAAACTCAAAAGAGAGTTTGGTCTTTTAAAGTATAGTAAAACCTGTAAAAGCTGGAACCTGTGTAAGGCAGAAACCTGTTAGCTAAAGAAAACTCAAATATTTCCTTATAATAGAGAGTGACAGAAAAGTGTAAGACTGTACCTATAAAAGGCAGAAATCTTGTGAGACAAGATGCAGAAAAACAATGCAGTCTTATTGATTTCCAGCTCTCAGAGTTTTCATTGTAGCTTCTTTAAGTAAGCCATATTCTATTTTCCAAAAGTTTATAATTATTCAAGAGTTTTGAAACTCCTTTTCAGAAACTGCTTCTAGAGCAATAGCTATGTTATTGTAAAAATACTCATCAATGTCAAATTTTTTTCTGTTGAAGATACCAAACAAACAAACAAACAAACAAACTCACTGCTGTCGAGTTGGTTCCGACTCATAGAGACCCCTCCTTGGGTTTCCAAGGTGGTATCTCTATGAAAGTAGGTTGCCCGTCCTTCCTTCTGAGGAGTGTCTGGTGGGTTTGAACCACCAGGCTTCTGGTTAGCAGTCAAATACCTTAGGGACTACACCACCAGACTTCATTTTCAGAAGTGGTCATAGTAATTTGCATCCATATCTAGTAAAGAAAGTAAAGATTTATTATTTTTATTTTTACATCATCCATTTAAAAATAATAAGGATAATACGCACTGCCACCAATTAAATTCCAGCTCATAACCACCCCCATTAGGTTTCTGAGGCTGTAAATCTTTGCAGAAGTGATTGCCTCATCTTCCTTCTACAGGGCAGTTGCTGGGTTTGAACCACTGACCTTCTAGTTAGCAGTCAAGTGCCTTGTCCACTTTGCCACCAGAGCTCCTTAATAATGACAATAGACAATAACTAACATTTATTAAGCACTTACCATGTGTCATCATTGTTTCATCATTAACTTGCATTAACTCATTTAATCATCAAAACAATCCCATATGGTAAGTATCAGTATTATTATTCCTATATTAGAGATGAGGAGAGTGAGGTACAGAGAGTTTAAGTAATTTTTCTGAGGTCACACAGTGAGTTAGTAGTGAATCTGGAATTTGAATCCAGGCAGACTGACACCTAAACCCACAATCCTAATGTTTATGTTCTACTGCTTCTCAATATTTCAGTAAAAACAGCATTTTACAATATTCATACAATTTAAAACAGGTTACCTTACTTAATTCAAAACCAAAAACCAGGCCTGGTTCAGAAAGGACAGAAGCAGATTTTCCTTTTTAATTCTTAGTTGTTCTGAAAACCATTCCCAAAATGATGTATGAAAAAGCAACAGTCAGAAATAAGTGGTAAATGCATAAGTAAGTATGCCTCCTCCCGAAGGGAATGCTTTGAAGGCCAACCCTCTTTTAGCTAACCTGGTCTTCTTAAAAAATTATCACATCTCCCTGCTTTACTCCTGCTTATACATGGGAATGAAATGCGTAATGCATGGCTGGACGTTTCTGACACTCCGGCCACCTTCCTAGAGTGACAAGTGTTATTTCAAGATAGGCTCTGCTGCAGGCCCCACTGCAGACACATTTCCAAGTGAATGTTTTTCTTTGTGAATCACTCAGCTGAATTTTCAAGTAGTAATATAAAAGCTCACAAGGAATGTTAAGTTCTTAAAAATGAACCAACAACTTGTAGATCCGGACCCCCTCCCCTTTCTTCACCTCTAAATTTCAATGTGCCTCGGGTCTGTCTCCCAAGATCTTACCTTCTTTATCTGCACTCACTCCTTAGGTGATCTCATCCAGTCCCATGGCTTGAAATAGTATCTGTGCTCCGATGACTCTAAATTCCTACCTACAGCTTAGACTTCTATCCTGAACCAAACTCATATAGCCAACTGCCCAATCAATATTTTATCTGACACATTGCTATACAGGCATACTTCAGAGATATTGTGAGCTCAGTTCCAGAACCATCACCATAAAGCAAATATCACAGTAAGGAGTCACACGAACGTTTTTGCCTCCCACTCCATATAAAAGCTATGTTTGCACTATTTGGTAGTCTATTAAGTGTGCAATAATTGCATTATGAAAAAGTTTGAAATACTATGAAAATTACCAAATGTGATACAGAGATGAAAGTGGACACATGCTATTGGAAATATAGCTCGCTCGAAACAGTGTTGCCACAAGCCTTCAATGTGTATAAAATGTAATGTCTGCAAAGTGCAATAAAATGAAACATAATAAAACAAAGTATGTGGTATAGTGGGTAAGACATTTGGCTTCTAACCAGAAGGTCATTGGTTCAAACCCAACAGCTGCTCTGTGGTAGAAAGATGATACATTGTAAAGACTTATGGTCCTGGAAATCCAACAGGAGTCACTATGAATTGGGATTACTCAATGGCAGTGGGTTTGGTTTTGGCTTTATGCTTGTACAGTATTTACTTTGTGCCATGCACTGTCCCAAGCACTTTACATGAATTAATTCATTTAATCCTTACAACGATGTATTATTAGCCCCATTTCACTCAGATGAGGAAACTGAGGACAGAAAGATAAAATAAGTAGCCTAAGGTCACACAACAAATGTGTAGCAAAGTTAAGATTTGAACTAGGCAGTTGGGTTCTAGAATGTACCCTCTTAACCTATATACTATGCTGCTCTCTGCTGGGATGAATAATAGGTATCACATACTTAACACATTCAAAACTCAATAATTGCTTTATCCCAAAAAACTGCTCCCCTAATCTTCCCCTAATCAGTAAATGACATCTTCAGTCTTCTAGATATTCAAGCCAAAAACACATAGTAATCTTTGGATCTTTTTTTTTTTTTTTTTTTCTCTTATAGCCTTCATCCCACCCATCAGCAAATACTTCCAGGTAAATCCAGCCTCACCATCTCCACTGACAGCTATCATCCTAGTCCAAGCACAGTCATCTCCCTCTTACCTCCCACCTGGCTTACCAGCTTCCATAGCCTGTTCTCCACATAGCAGCCAGAACTATCCTTTTCAAACATAATGCAGATCACATTACTCCTCTGCTCAAGACCTTCAGTCTCTAATTAAAATCTGAAGCCCATGCAATGACCTATAAAGCCCATGGTAATCTTGTCCCTGCAGCCTCAGAGATATGAAACAGATCTAGTCCCATTCTCCCCCTGGGCTATGCTCCATCTTGTCTCTCTGCCTCCTTGCTACTCCAGGAGAATGTGAAGCATACTCCTGCCTTTTCTCTCTTTCCAGGCTATTCAAGGCTCTTCCTTGAATATCCTAAGGGTGGCTTCCTTCCTAACTCTAATTCTTCACTCAAAAATGCTTTTAGCAGAGAGGATTCCCTGATATTCTATATAAATTAATACTCATTCTCACCCCATCGCTGTTTCTCTATCTTCCATGTCCTGGATTTCTGTTTTGTCTTTTTAATCTTGCTTGTTTTCTATATTATAAATTTATTTCATTATTTCTTAAGGACCTGAATCTTTACTCCAAGAAAGTAAGCTCCTAGAGGACAAAGACTTTGATTTATTCTCTTTTGTTTCTCAGCACCTGGAAGAATGCCTCTCCCATAGTGACCACTCATATTTACTGAATAATACCTAGTGATCAGACTTGAAACAATGAAAACTCATCCTCTATTTCTATGAGGGGTCTTCTCAGAAAGGAAAAACAACTACAGAACATGTAGGGCCTAGTGCACCCTCAGAGAAGGCAGAGGAGTTAGCTCCTGGGCATTCCTTCACCACCCAGCTTCAGGACTGATCTGATGCATGGTCACCTCTGTGGTGTCATCACTTTTTGAAAGTTGTAGTAGGAAAGTAAAGCTTGCTTAATGTAGCACAATATTTAGAAATAGCTATAATTTGCTGAACTATGACAGGTACTAAATACGATTTTCACACATCAACCCTAAAAAGTATTATCACCCCTAGTTTATAAATGAGGAAACAGACATTATCAAAGATATAAATTACTCAAGGTCACAGAGCAAGAAAGAAACAATTTTTTTTTTGGCACACTTGAATCCTGTACGTAGCCGACTCTTCATTCAACAACAGCCTGCCGTGATGTCTGCTGATCTTGGGACTGTTAATGGACTTGAATTAGTGGCCTGTCATGTGGTTTCATAATTTTGTTACTGTTCCATTGTACTTGTTGAACTTGGGTGTTTGTCAGCCTCAACCATCAGCACCTGTCCGAGTGAAGAGATGCCTCCAGCTCCAGTGGGCTGGGAGCAAGAGTCAGAGCTGAAGCCCAAGAGGCAGACCTGAAGCCCCGAGAGCTGGCACTTTGAATTTGGACTTCTAGCCTCGTAAAGAATAAGAGAATACATCACTATCTGTTCAAGCAAAAAAAAAAAGAAAAAAGAAAAAAAGAAGCAAATTTATAAATCTGGTTGTTTTAGTGTGAATTCTCTCAAAAGCAAACCCTGAGTCATGGATTTGGACGCAAGTGGGAAGTAGAGGCTATGAAGGAAGAAAACAAGTAAAGGATATGATAACAAGTGAATCCTTGAGCGGTGCGATCAGTTAACATGCTCAGCTAATGATACAGTTCCCATCCTCTCAGAGGCACTTGGGAAGAAAGACCTGGTGATCTACTTCCGAAAAAGTCAGCCACTGAAAATCCTATGGAGGATAATTACAACTGAAACATATGGCTTGCCATGAGTCAGAACTAACTTGAAGGCAACTGGTTTATTACTGAGCAAGTCATCACTGGAGACAGCTGGGGCTCAATCCATAAAAAACTGCTGAGAAACTATGTAGTGCATCTCAGAACTATCACCCTGAGGGTTGAGAAATCTAGGACATTCATCTATGTACCTCACCCATTGAGGGTTGCTCCTGGAATTTTCAGTTCCCCACACTGCTTACCTGCTCCATTTGTGGGCTGCGACTTTCAATTTTCCAGAAAATATCTTGAAGTAGAATGACACTGGAAGCTGTTTAGTTGACAGTGAACTGACAGGAAGTGACCTTCTGGGTAGACTGAGAGAATGTTGACAGGAGAGTGAAAGTGTTGGCCATACAGATGCAAGTCTGTCAGAAACAAAGCCCAAAGCTGCCCACATGTTACTGCACCGCAAGTCTAATGATCTCCACTTTGCCTCAATTTATGCAGAAATATTTGACTCACCTTGTCCTTACATCCTACCAACTAGTTAGACTTCTTGGTGGATTATTTTTATTTATTCAGCTTGATTCACTCATTTCTTCAGCAAATATTGTGAAGTCCTTATTTGTCTCTGGTCAAAGGATAAGAACACAATGACAAATATACAGTTTTGTCCTCAAAAAGTCTGCTGACAAGTTAGTAAGGGAGATACAAGCAGACCAACAATTGGGATACAGTGTGAGGAGACCCTACGCAATGGAAGTGAAAACCAATTGACTCACACACTAGAAACTGGTAAATTTTACAGCATGTAAATTATATCTCAATAAAGCTGACCCCCAAAAAAGTTACGAAAATGTTGATGAATAAAAGTTAGGAAAAAAGGAGCTAAGCAATTGGACCTTGTCATCAATATTGTAACATATTGTACCCCAGTATTTATATAGTGCTGTTACATTATGATTATGAGGCAAAAACTCCATTCCAAAGATTGACACTACTCAAAAAAAAAACCAAAAAAAAAAAAACCTTCCTGAAGCTTTAGTATGCATTGTTAAAATATTGCTGAGCCCCACTCTCAGAACTTCTGACTCACTCAGTCAGGAGTGAGGTCTGAGTATGTGCGGTTCTGATAGGTTTTCAAATGGTGCTGATGCTGATGCTGATGCTGCTGTTCTTAAGGCAACACTTTGAGCTACCACTGCTCCAAATAACCTGTCACTAAGGAAATGAAATAGACTATAGTAAGCTGTTTGGACATAAATAATAAATAAAAGCTTATTTTTCTTTGAAATCATATTCTGCAGCATAACGTGGCTGCTGGGATGCTGGTCTATTTATAGATTTATTGGCATAGGTGATGTTTACATAAGTGCATTCACTTTATGAAACTTCAGTGTGACTTGAATTCATGTTTTGTGCATATTTCAGTATGTGTCATACTTGAATAAAAAGTTTAGTTTTAAAAAAGGAAAAATAAGGAATGTATAGTTAACTTCAGGGGCGGTATTAGTTCAGTGGTAGAATTCTTGCCTTCTATGCAGGAAACCTTGTTTTGCTACCAGGCCAATGCTCCTTATGTGCAGCCACCATTAGTCTGTCAATGGAGATTTACATGTTGGTATAATGCTGAACAGGTTTCAGCAAAGCTTCCAAACTAAGACAAGGTACATATTTCCAGAAATCCATCAAGGAGAATGCTGTGAATCACAATGGTCTGATCTGCAATCAATCATGGGGTTGCATTTAGTTCCACTGTGCATGATGTCATGAGTCAGGGCCTACTTGACTACAACTAATTACAACAACAATTAGCTCCATTCAAACAACCCCTTGCTGGAGGGTTTCTGGGGACATATATTGGTTTTATTTAGGGTCTTCAATAACCTGGTATAAGAAGAAATCAGCTATCCTGAATTCTCTCTAAAGCTGTATAACCATATGTCCTTGCCATTGACCTACTATAAGATGAGAGGTTCTCACTTCAGACAAAAGAGAAACAGAAAATTAACTAAAAAACATTTGCTTCAGATTTTTCGAGGGGTAGAAGGAGAATGGTGTTTGCTAATGGAAAACTACAGCCCTGAAGGAGCAGTCACTTGCATCTCGAACATTAAAAGGCAATCACAAGCAGTGCTTCCTGCAGCCAGTGAGCAGTTCCTGCAGAATTGCACTGAATGTCTTCCCCTCACATTCTTTTCAAGAGGTACTTTGCCAGAGAGTATTTCCAAGAATTGGAAAGTCACAATAGTTACAAATACTGTTGGCGTGAAGAATTCTTGGCACTTCACGAGGTACAAGATGAAGTACATTTGCAGAACTCATGCATTGGTGTGGGAGGCTCCCTGCTACCAGGAACCGAACGTTGGGCCTCAGTGGCACCTGTAATTACTGAGTACTGTGGCTCATGAAGCCGGACAGTTGTCTGCCTTCTGTTTCCCGTCCAACTATTTACAGTTACAAGATGCCATTTTTCCCTCACTGTTTGGCATTAAGCACCAACTGCACTTAAGTTACAATAATCGTACTGAGCACCTGTACAGTGCAGTTCTGTTACTAAGGCCTTAACACGTTGTGAGGTATGCTGGCCAGAGCTTCTGTGAGCCTAGCTCCTTCTGTGCTTCCTGTTCTGCACGCCCTACAGGTTGGAGCTCAGACTTCCGGATCAGTGGTAATTAGTGTGATGTGCTTTGATCACCCCCTGGTGTTGAGTCTGCGGAATAGCAATAACATCTGACCTTGGTTTCCCTTAAAATCAAGTCAATTAAACCTGGTTGACGGACTGCTTTGCAGATGAGATCCAAAATGTTACATCATCACATAAATACCCTGAAATTGATGGAGAAGTAAGACGAGCCTATTACATATGAATATTCTACTGCTGTTTCCTGTGATCTATGGATGAAAACATTTAAAGTGCTCAGTGCCCAAGTACCCTGGTGCTGAGTGCAGAACAGGATACATTTGAGTGTATTGCTTGGGGATTGGGGTGTGGAGGGAACGGTGCCTTCTAGGGTGCCCAGGTAAGAGCACTGGGTAGCCACTGTCAGAGTGATTACATTCACCTACTTCAGACTTCACACTGCTGAATGAGTTCATTCCCTCTTGGTTGTACAACAAACTGGTTAAGATAAATCAATCCCCATTTATGAAGTATGCTATAGGAAATTTATAGGCAATAGGTCATATATCCATATCCTAAATTACAGATTTGGGTAGATGATTACCACAATCACACATTTCCCTTCACTTGAGTATTAGGGAACATTTAGCCAGCAAACTTCATGGTAATGTGTTCATCCTGGTGTTGTTCCAGGATGTTCTGGCCATCCTGATTCTGTATACTGATTCTAATTTTTTTTGTCTATTTCTTACATTAGTATGGTTGTTTTCTGGTATCATCAACATATTCATTGTAAAAAGTCTTGGGCTGCTTTCAGCATCACCAAAACAGAACTAACAAGATGGTTTCCATTTCTCATCATTATTGTTACTTCTGTTCTAATTCCAACTACACAGACACTTACAGCACACAAATTGCAAAATGTAGAACTCTAACTGGTCCTGTGAGGTCTAGAACCTATTCTATATATTGAGCTTCATCTTACTCCTCTAATTTCCATCATAGCAGTTACACTTTCCTTTCCGTTTCCTAGCATATCAAGCTCTATTCCACCACAGGGCCTTTGCACAATACTACTGTCTTCTCTAGAATACCTTTGCCCTACTCACATACCCCTCACATAGTTTATTCTTGGTTAGTAGTAGAATTTGAACTCAGACAATGTGTTTCAATCCTGCATTGCCAGTTAGTACTTTATACTTTGGTCAATTTACTTAACTTTGGTGTACCTGTTCCCATATATATATATATATATATATAAATGTTACTCATATTACCATCTCAAGGGGTTGTTGAGAGCACTATATGACATATAACTATAAATCACTTAGAAAGATATTTGACATATGATAAAACTGAATATCACCCCTCATCTGTTAGACTGCAGTATTTTGGTGGTTTGTGTGTTGCTATGATGCTGAAACTATGCCACCTGTATTTAAAATACCAGCAGGATCACTCATGGTTTTAGTGGACCTTCCCGATAAAAACAGATTGGAAAGAAGGACCTGGTGATCTACTTTTTTAAAAACTGGCCAGTAAATATCTTCTGAAAAGCAGTAGAAAATTGTCTGATATAGTATTGGATGATGACATTTCAGGTTGGATGGCACTCAAAATACGATTGGGGAAGATCTGCATTCTCAGAGTAGAGAATCTTAATGATATGGATGGCATAAAGCTTTAGGAACTTTCATTTACTGATGTGGCACAACTTAAAATGAGAAGAAACAGTTGTAAATATTCATTAATAATCAGAAGGTAGAATATATGAAGTACAAATCAAGGACAGTTAGGAATTGTCAAAAATGAAATGAACACATAAAGATTGATATCTCTGGCATTAATAAGCTCAAATGCACTGGTATTGGCCATTTTTAATCAGACAGTCATATGGTCTACTATGCTGGGAATCACAAGTTGAAGAGGAATGGCGTCACATTCATCATCAAAAAGTACATTTTAAGACTTATCCTGAAATTCATCATTGTCAGTGATAGGATAAAATCCATACACCTAAAAGGAAGACCAGTTAAAACTATTATTCATATTTACTAAGGCCAAAGATGAAGATATTGAGGATTTTTACCAACCTCTACTGTTGTAAATTGATCAAACATGCAACCAAGATGCATTGATAATGACTGGTCATTGGAATGTGAAAGTTGGAAACAAAGAAGCAGCATCAGTGGTTGAAAAATATGGCGTTGGTGATAGAAACTATGTTGGAGATTATGTGATAGAATTTTGCAATAACAACCAAATATTCATTCCAAATACCTTTCTCAACAACATAAGTGTCAACTACACATGTGGACTACTTCAGATGGAATGCACAGGAATCAAATCAACTACATTTATGGAAAGAGATGATGGAGATATTTTATATCATCAGTCAGAAAAAGGCCAGTGGCTGACTGCAAAACAGACCATCAGTTGCTAATATGCAAGTTCAAGTTGAAGCTGAAGAAATTTAAAACAAGTCTGAGAGCCAAAGTATAACCTTGAGTATATCCAGAAGGAAGGTTGGGCAATCTACTTTCATAGTGATATTTCCTCGGACACCCAAGGAGGGGTCACTATGAGTCAGGTCTGACTCTGCGGTACATAATAACACAACCACAACATATCCAACCTGAATTTAGAGACCATTTGAAGAATAGATTTGACACGTTGAACATTGATGACCAAAGACCAAATGATTTGTGGGATGACATCAAAGACATCATACATGAAAAAGCAAAAGGTCATTAAAAAGACAGGAAAGAAAGAAAAGACCAAAATGCATGTAAGGAAGGACTCTGAAACTTGCTCTTGAATGTAGAGTACCTAAAGTAAATGGAAGAAATGATGAAATAAAAGAGCTGAACAGAAGATTTCAAAAGGTAAGCTAAAGAAGACAAAGTGAAGTACTGGAGCAAAAACCTGGAGCTAGAAAACCAAAAGAGAAGAGCATGCTAGGCAATTCTTATGTTGAAAGAACTGAAGAAAAACCCAAGTGTTGAGTTGCAATATTGAAGGATTCTATGGGCAAAATATTGAATGACACAGGAAATATCAAAAGAAGATGGAAGGAATACACAGAGCCACTGTACTAAGAGCCAAGTACCAAGACTTTTTCAATGTTCAACCATCTCAGCAAGTTGACTATGACCCAAAACCAGTGGTACTGAAGGAATAAGTGCAAGTTTCACCGAAGGCATTGAAAAATTATAAGGATCCAGGAATTGACAGAATACCAGTTGAGATGTTTCAGCAAATGGATGCAATACTGGAAGTGCTCACTCATCTATGCCACAAAATTTAGAGGACAGCTATCTGGTCAACCAACTGGAAAATTTAAATGTATGTGCCTATTCCAAAGAAAGGTGATCTACTGGAATGTGGAAATTATGGAAAAATATCATTAATATCACATGCAAGTAAAGTTTTGCTGAAGATAATTCAAAAACATTTGCAACAATACTTCGACAGGGATCTTCCAGGAACTGAACTTGAATTTAGAAGAGGACATGAAACAAGACATATCATCATGGGTGTCAGAAAGATCTTAACAGAAACCAGAGAGAATATCAGGCTGTTTACCTGTGTTTTATTGATTATAGAAAGGCATTTGACTGTGTGAATCATAACCAATTATAACATTGTGAAGAATGGGAATTCCAGAACACCTAATTGTGTTCATGTGGAACATGTACATAGACCAAAAGGCAGTTGTTCAAACAGAGCAAGAGGATACTTGCTAAAATTAAGAGGACAAGAAGAACTTACTGATAAAGGTCAAAAACTACTGCCTTTAGTCTGGAGCTCTGGCAGTGTAGTGCCTAAGGCATTTGACTGCTAACCGGAAGGCTGATGGTTCAAACCCACCGGCCACTCCTTGGAAGGAAGAATGGGGGATCTACTTCTGTAGTGATACCACCTTGGAAACCCAAGGAGGGGGTCACTGTGAGTTGGATCCAACTCAATTGCTTTTGTTTGTTTGTTTGTTTTTCAGTATAGATTCCCAAATAGCAAAGCAAACTTACTGTTGTTGAGTCAATTCTGACTCATTGTGACAACCATAGGGTTTCCAAGGCTGTAGATCTTTATAGACACAAACTGCCTCATCTTTCTTCTGCAGAGTCTCTGGTGGGTTTAAACCACTGACCTTTTGGTTAACAGCCAAATGCCTTAACCACTACACCACCAGTATGGATTACACCTTAATATGAAGGAAACAAAAAATATAACAACAGAACCAATAAGCAGCATCATGATAAACAGAGAAAATATTGAAGCTGTCAAGAACTTCATTTTACTTCCAGCTACAATCAAAGCCTATGGAAGCAGCAGTCAAGAAATTAAATGATGTATTGGGGAAATCTGCTGAAAAAGACCTTTTTGAAGTATTAAAAAGCAAAGATGTCTCTTTTAGGACTAAGGTCCCCCTGTCAAGCCATGATATTTTCAATCACTTCATATGCATGTGAAAGCAAGATAGTGAATAAGGAAGACAGAAGAATTCACACTCACTGTCATCAAGTCAGTTCTGACTCAGCGACACCCATTAGGTTTCAAAGGCTGTAAATCTTGATGGAAGTAAACTGCTCATCTTTCTTCCATAAGGAACTGAATTGTGGTATTGGCAAAGAATAATAAATATTCCTTGGACTACCAGTAGAATGAAAAAATCTGTCCTGGAACAAGTATATCCAGAATGCTAATTAGAAGCAAGAATGGTCAGACTTCATCTTACCTATTTTGGACATGTTATCACAAGGGTCTAGCCCTGAGGAAGTATATGCTTGGGAAAAATCAAAACCCACTGCTATCCAGTCAATTCTGATTCATAACAACACCCACTGGGTTTCCAAGGTGGTAAATTTTTACAGAAGTAAATTGCCTAGTCTTCCTTCTATGGAATGGCTGGAATGTTTGAACTGCCAATCTTTTTGTTAGCAGTCAAATGCCTTATGCACTGCACCACCAGAGCACCTTAATGTATAACCTAAAAACCAAACCAAATCCACATCCATCTCGTCAATTCCAACTCATAGCAACCTGTAAGATAGAATAGACACACCCTCATAGGGCTTCCAAAGCTGTAAATCTTTACGGAAGCAGGCTGCCATGTCTTTCTCCCATATGATAATGTATAAGGTCAGCAAAAAAAAAAAAAAAAAAAAAGGGGGGGGGGGGAAGGAAAAAGGAAAGACCCTCAAGGAGATGGATCAACACAGTGGCTGCAGCAATGGGTTCAAACATGGCAATGATAGTGAGGATGACAAAGGACCAGGCGTTTCATTCTGTTGGACAAAGGGTCACTAAGAGTCAGAACTGACCTAATGGCAACTAACAACAACAGCAAGGCTGAATAAATGTTAACCATTATTATTATCCATTATTTATGTATCATTTAACTCACACTTCATGTCATTTCCTAATGGAGGCTTCCTCTGATGCCTTGTGGAGGTGAGATTCCTTTATTGTGTGCTCAAAGAGGCTTCTGCCCTTCCTTTAAAACACTGATGTCATCTGTATCTTAGAGTCACAATTTCATTATGTCTCCTCATGCTCAGAGATCAGTTCTATGAGAGCTGAGGCTGTGTCTGTCTTTTTTTTTTTATTATTGTACCTTTCATGGCCAGCACCCATTAGATGGTTAGTAAAAACTTACCAGTTATTATAGCTCAATGAACCTCTCTGAACCATGACAGTGAATGAGGGAAGGGAAGGTTAGACAATCCATGACTACAAACTAAAATGAGAACATAGCTAGATTGAAATACTCTTCCTCTGTGGTAATTTCCAGTCTCCCAGGCTGCAGCAGCTAGACTCAAGAGCTAGCATCTTAGAACTAAAAAAGTACCTTGCTTTGGGGGTTTGAAGATGTACCAGTTCCTGCCAACAACCTGGGTTCTGGGGCAGTCTGACCTGGAAGATAAAGCTAATGCTATCTACTATGTAGATTTGGTCCTTTTCAACTCAATTCCATCCCTTTAACCATTAATGGAGGAGCTCTGGTAGCATAGTGGCTAAAGCACTTGACTGCTAACCAGAAGGCTGGCGGTTCAAACCCACCAGCCACTCCTCGGAAGGAAGGTTGGGCATTCCTACTTCCGTAGTGATACTGCCTCGGAAACCCAAGGAGGGGTCGCTATGAGTCGGGGCCGACTCGACAGCACATAACAACAACAACAACAACCTTTAATGGTAATTGTCTTCTTCCCTACGGTCAGATCAAGTGTTCAGGTGGAGCTTCCTTTTGTGTCCCTAAAACCATCCAGTAGCAGGGACTTGAAAGAGCCACAACACTAGTTCAGTAAGTATTCTAGGTGAGTTTGATTTCAGATGTTTATTCATTTTCCTTCATTCACTCATATAAACTAGCCTAGCTTGGCATGAAAATTAACCACCAAAATATGTTTGGTATTAATGAAATTCTTGTTTAGAATAAACAGTATATAGACTTTAAAGAGAAAGGGTTCGTAGGGAAATTAAATTCAAGCCTAAGCATGAGACTCCCAACTTCCTTTAGGTTGTCAGTCTACTTCCCAAAAGCTTCCCTACAGTTATTCCTTTGTGGTCTTATAGGGAGCAAGGGTAAATATTGAAGCATTCAAGGTATCTGAATACAAAACCGAAAGTTCAGTGTCTGAGGGTAGAAACTTTTCCTGTCTTACTCAAATTTGTGTTGTACCATGAATAGAAAAGAACCTGGAACACAGTAAATGCCAATAAATATTTGATGAATTAATAAAAGCCTTCAGACTAGCACAGCCAATTATTGTAAGTGCTGTCAATATGTTGTTTGCTAGTAAAAAGTTTAACTGGCAAAAGTTGTGTGCTAAATATATTTATAACAGTGACAGGAAAAAAAAAAAAAGTAGCTGCTGAGCCTGTTTATGTATAACCAAACACCATTTGGAATTTGGTTTAGGTTCATAGTTTCATGGGACATACCAATTAATTGGCCTAATAAGGTATTCAGTGCTTCTGTTCTGCCACCTCTTTGTTGTGTAATAATTAAGGTCTTAAAAGCTTGCAAGCGGACATCTAAGGCACTATAATTTTTTTTTATTCACCTGGACCCACAGAGGTAGAATAGTAAGAGGAAATAGAATTTGTGGATAATTGCCTCCATGAACAACTGTCTCCTTTGCCAATGAGACCAGAACTAGATGATGTCTGGCTACAATTATGAGGGGAAAATGCAGAACAGAATTTTAAATTCTCATAAACTCCAGACTTTCTGGGGCCATGAATGCTCGATGAATCCCTGAAATTATTGCCCTGAGATGAATTTTAAACCTTAAATTTTAAACCATAAATATCCCCTGATATCTTCTAAAACGAAACACTAATTTAGCTTCGCTGGTAAAAATGTCTGCCATGAACATTGTGCTCTTTAAAGAGCTATCTGTATGGGGCCCAATTGACAACAGTAACTAGAAAGATTAGCTAGAAAGCTTGGGGGAGACAGTGAATTTATGTTAATGGAGGAGGAACAATTCAGAAAAGGAGGGTGAGAATGGTTGCACGACTAGAAAAATGTAATCAGTGTCACTGAGTTGTACACGTAGAAACTATTGAATCGGTATAGGTTTTGCTGGGTACATTCTTAGCAACAAAAAAAAAATAAATAAAATAAAAATATATTTATTCCAGAGGATTTTCCCAAAGTAAAAAAATATTGTCAATCATGAACACCAACAATAAAAAAAATCTACAGACTAGGATCTTACATGTATTTGCCTTTTGCTGAAATAATGATTGCAGTGAGATCATCTTCTTCATTGTTCTAACAACATGTATGAGATGATAGCTGTGTGTAATGTGCTAAGCCTACACAGGCATTATGTAATTTAATTATCACAATTATACAAAAATGATGCTATGAGTTTCCCCATTTTACAGATCAGTAAACTGAGATTGACAAAAGTTAAGTGACTTGCCCAGGGTAAATGCATATCTGCATGATTCCAAAGCCCATGTTCCTAACTCCTCTGCTATAAGTAGCCAATATATTAAGAAACCTCCCACAAAAACTTTGAGATTAGTCACTTAAGAAAAAGTAATCTTATTGTTTGTTTGTTTTGTTTTCACAGCAGTTAAATTGGCATTAAAGAAACAGAGAACAAGTAAGTAAGATGGTTCGAGTCAATAGTTACCATTCACTTTTAAAACCATCATGGTGATTTTAGGAACTGTAATCAAAATATTGTTTTTGTCTTATATAAACTTAGGGTTGCATCTTTACATCTAGAGAGTGAAGCATTTAGACAATGCTAAAGTCTCTGTTGGGAGCTCTGGTAGCATAGTGGCTAAGGCACTTGACTGCTAACCAGAAGGCTGGCAGTTCAAACCCACCAGCTACTCCTTGGAAGGAAGATGGGGCCAATCTACTTCTATAGTGATACTGCCTCGGAAACCCAAGGAGGGGTCGCTATGAGTCAGGTCTGACTCCACGGCACAT
>NW_006921734.1:5670134-5671167 GCF_000298275.1 Orycteropus afer afer
TATAGTGATACTGCCTCGGAAACCCAAGGAGGGGTCGCTATGAGTCAGGTCTGACTCCACGGCACATAACAACAACAACAACAACAAAGTCTCTGTATAGCAAGGATATAGCAGGGATCATGGAGCTGGTGTGGGATCGGGCAGCGTTTCGTTCTGCTGTGCATGGAGTCGCTATGAGTCGGAAACGATTCGATAGCACCTAACAACAACAACAACAACAAAGTCTCTGCAATTTTATCTTCATACTTCAAGCATTTTCTCACTTTCCATTAAATGTCTTTTGAGAGAAGTCACCTGCATAATTACCATTAGGACTTGTTAACACTAAAAAGGAGGGTAAAACTACTGTATGGAGCTTCTATAGCAAAGAGAGATGAATTATCATGCCATTATGAATGAAAGTGTCATTATTTTATTTTTTTTTATGTATTAAATGAAACGTGATAAGGCAAAGTACATTAGACAATCATAACACAGGGAGAGCAAAGAATGCACCTTCTAAATCCAAGAACATAAGAGAGGGATTGCCAAGGGGTCTGGGATGCTCAGGGGTATGTGTATAATGAATGTATAACAATGGTTTAACAGATGTGTATATATGTCAAAGTAAGCAAACTGTGTACTTTAAATATATATGATTCGCTCTTCATCAATTATACCTCCATAGAAATGTATACTAACAAATCATATAGCATCATTCTCACTTGGCTAAAGTTTCTCAGGCCATGTGTTAAATTAAAAAAAAAAAAATGTTGCTTTAAAGTCAACACTGATTCATGGTGACATCACATGTGTCAGAAAGAATTTTGAATGGCTAATTTTTCTGATGCAGACCACCAGTCCTTTCTTCCAAGGCAGCTCTGGGTACACCCAAACCTCCAGTCCTTCAGTTAGTACTCCAAGGCATTTCCAGTTATACCACCAGACACTCTATACATTAAATAGATATGTTTATATCAATTAAGATAATCTATATGCTATTAGGTTGTTGTTGTTGTTGTTGTTATGTGCCGTCGAGTCGGCCCCGACTCAT
>NW_006921734.1:5671267-5687685 GCF_000298275.1 Orycteropus afer afer
CTACCAGAGCTAGGTACTGGTATAGAATTTTCTAGTTCACACAGCATGTTTGCACACTTTTTAAATTCTCACACCAATCCTGTACCCTGGAAAATGAAACTCAGAGAGAATAAGTTACTTATTCAAGAACCTAAGTGAACCAAAATTCCAGATCATCTAACTCTAGATGTCGTCTCCATTATAAGAAAAAAAAAAAAAAAGAAGTATTCTATGCTGCCAATTTTCTCCCCCAATAGTAATACCTTTAAAAGCACAATTTCCTGTCTATATAAACCTGGTTAGAGTAAGAATCATGGCTCAACTGCAGTATATTTGTACCCCTATAATTTCCTCATGGAGTTTTTACCTTGAAGTAAATAATAAAATAAAGCATCAAATGTTCTTTCTCAAGAGTTGCTTTTCATAGAGAGGGCACAATTGCCAATAAATGTCTGCAAAAGAAATTGTGGCTATTTTCAAATAATTTGGAAAGTTTGTCATGTCAGACAAGTCTAAAAGCAGAAGGGCAAGATCAGGGAGCCTTGTGATGGGGGCAGTATTCTGTAGCCACAAAGTCCAGCACCTAATCTTTGTCTGTAAGCAAACACCAGTGTTCTGTTCCTTTTCAAGAAATTAAAGCTGATACTAAATAAAAGTTTGCAATGCGAAGACTTCACCTGTGGCCTTTCAAACAATGTTTAAAAACTCTAACAAAGACATTTAGAATGTAAACATATGTCACCAATATCAATATTTGTTAAAATGTCTACAATATGCTAAACATTTGTTGGTCAGTAGAACAGAAAGCACTAAAGCTACAGTCTCCGTCCTTGAGTTGTCTTGGATGGCCCTGGAACTGCTGCAGCAGAGCCAGACTATGAGAGAACACTATAGAGGTAGAGGCCTCAGAGTCCACCCCCAAATCTATTCCATCAGTTTAGAAATGTCCCAGGGGACCTACTACAGGTAGAAACCTACCTACAGGCATTGAGTCAACTTCTAACTAATTGATGGCAAGAATTTTCATAATCTTCCCCTTCCCCTGCACCCAAAAATTCTGTTTCAGGTGACTTCAACCCAATAGGAGCTCAATAAAAAACAAATTTCATTGAGGCATATTTGTGTTACCAAAAAGCATATAACTCTTATCTCCTCTTCTGGGCCTCATTTAACATAAAGTAGATGGATAAACCTATAGTTGTCCCATTTTGAAGGGTGAAAAAGATTGGACAGTGAAGAACAAGCATTCTTGCTTTAAGCCATATAATCCATCCAGAATTGCAATTGCCCCATTGAGTGACATGTATAAATAAATATTTGGATGGCTAAAAGTATTGGCAGAATTCATAATTGCAAGGTTTAGAAATGGAATCCATTTCCTTTTTTGCAAAAAAGCTTTCAAATTAATAAGTACAGCTATGAACTAGCAGATAATAAACCCCACAACACTGATAACAAAGCCTGTTGGTTACAAATTTAACACCCTGCTATTTTATAGTCCCTCTAATGAATACATACTTATGACTTTCTTTCATAAACTATGCAGAGTTGTATGCAGAGACCAATTCAGGGATTCAAGTCACTCACGCCACAAAGCTGTTTTCTATTCATGCTTGCTTAAAATTGCACAAGAGAATAATTGGTGTGTTTCTTTCCTCTTGTGGTTAAACATAACCCTGCTATAAGTTAATAAAAGTGCAGACACCTTATTCATATTCAGAAGGCAGGCTGCAGCCAAGAAGCTCCTGCCACTACTACCACAAGTCAGAACAAGTTAATGTGACATCAAATATGTATCACTGGGGTGACTTAAAACAAGCATCTGGCCTAAAACTTCCAACTGTGCTCCCATAGAAGTCAACAAAATGGCAAAAGGACTCAGGATTGTTATCTCCAGACTAGGAGAGGAATGAACCAGGCAAAGTCAGAGTGGTAAATGTTCCAAGGGAATCTTTGGCAGAGGAACTCTGCTGGTCTTTTGATTTAAGGACAAAGACAAAATACAATTAAGACATCTAGACACTCATGCACTTAGTATTTCTCAAGCACATTTTGTGTGCTGGGCACAGTGTTAGGGATTTGAGTTCAGAGGGAAATAAGAAAAAGAAAGCCTCTTCCTGGCTGGTACTTATATTAAATTTATGGAAATCAGCAAATGAAGCATATAAAAAAAACCTGTTTCTTTACTTTTTTTTTTTTCATGTTTATATATCCTTTGGAGATTTTATTGACCCAGTTATGTCCAGTGGACACCATAGAACAGGGTCTGGAACATGGAAGAGTGGCTGGTGAGGTAGGAGGTAGACCAAGAGATTATCATGACCTAGAAGCTGCATTAAGAAACCATTTCAAGAAAGAAGCAGTGATCATCTGAGTCAAATGCTGCTGGGAGGTTAAGAAAAGTCATAATTGACATTGGATTGACAGGTTAGTGTCATTCAGGGAAAGATGAAGACAGTGAGTAAAGACAACATTTTTTAGGAGTTTGGGAATAAAGGAAAGTGATGGAGCATTAATTACGGGAAACAGTACATTTCAAAGAATTATTTTAAGATGGGAAATATTGCAGCATGTTTGCTTGGTGATGGGAATGATCCAATAGAGAGGGGAAATTCATTCAGACCCCAATTTCCTCTCCCATAATGCCCCTCTCTCATCCTGAGAGCCGACTAGGGAATCTCACACCACAAAGGGAAACTGTGATAGTTGGAGCTGTGTGTCAACTTGGCTGGACCACAATTGTGTGTGGTTTTAAGCAATTGTGATGTGGGTTGTTCCAATGATGGGACCAGATATATATGTTTTGAGCAGCCAATCCATTGAAAGGGAGTTTCCCTAGGGGTGTGACCTGCTTCCAGTATATTTATGGACATCCTTGGAAAAGAGACACTCTTCAGTGGATTGGGATTCTGTTGTGCTGCCTACAACTGTCTGTGAGCAAACAATCCACCATTTGGCCTGGAGATCTTGGATTCATCAGTCGTTGGAGTCAACAGCCAGTATACTGCCTGCCAACCTTGAGCTCCTCAGCCCCTGCAGCTGCATGAGTTGGGAAAAGCCTCCAGCTTGACGTTTGATCCAAGAACTTTGGACTTGCCAACTTCTATAAGCCTGTGATCCATTTTCCTAAGATAAATTTCTCTTTCTCTCTCTATATAAGCTTTACTTTACTGGTTTTGTTTCTCTAGAGAACCCAGTCTAACACAGTTACTATCAGGATGTGTTGAAGCAGAAAAACCCTAGGCTTAGGTACCAGATACTGGGGAGAACAGAAGTAAACAGCTTACTTAACACAGGAAGATTGAACATTGAGATCCTCAGTCCTGCTCCCCAGCTCATCTTCTGGAACAGTGGTAGAAAGGCTTACACTTACAGTATCTCAAGCTTGTATATCAATCAACCAATAAGCCCTATCCACATATGTAGAGTTTTTCTTTGTTTTAAGAACCTTATTCCTAAATATCAGTACTCAACCAAGGGTCATTCTAAGGACAGAAAACAAACAATAGCGAGGGCGGGGGAGGAAGAGAGGGAAAACCAAAAAAAAAAAATCAAAGGAGATGTAGCCAATGGCCTTCATGGAGTATGTGAAAAAGTCCTCTAAAAACCCCTGTAATTAATATATTCAGAAGAAGAAGTATAAGCTATAAAAACAGTAACAAATAGAAAGACTCCTGTATTTATCTGTGTTCTTTTGAATTAAACTTTTACAGGCTTTTAATGAAACATCCAATTATCTGCCCCACTTCTTCCTCCACTATGAGAGATACCTGGTGATTCCCAGTTCTGAGTCTTTCCAGGAAAAAGTCTACAAAGGAAAAGAATTGCCAAGAAATAATTATAATGTAGTATGACATACGCTGGGAGCTCTGGTAGCATAGTGCCTAAGGCACTTGACTGCTAACCAGAAGGCTGGCAGTTCAAACCCACCAGCCACTCCTCAGGAGGAATATTGGGCAATCAACCTACTTCTGTACAGATAATGTTTCGGAAACCCAAGGGAGGGTCACTGAGAGTCGGATCCAACTCAAAGGCAGTGAGTTTGGTTTATTTTTTTGGTTATGATATGTGCAATTCAAGATATATGTACAAAGAATCCTGAGAACAGAGGCAAAATGTCTCACTTTGTTGTGGAGTTTATTGAAGACATCATGGAAAGAATAACATTTAAATGAGTTTTTCTTATGATCTGTTATGGATTGAATCCTGGCCCCCAAAAATATGTGTTGTAAATCCTAACTTCTATGCCTGTGGTTATATGCCATCTGAGAATGGTTGTCTTTGTTATGTTAATGAGGAAGGATTAGTGTAGGGTGTATCTTGAAACAGTCTCTTTTGAAATATTAGAGATTAAACAAGGAAGCAGAGGAGAGATGTGGTAAGATAGATGCCAAGACACCTGGAGATCTCCAAGTAACCAGGAAACAAGCTGAAGAGACCAACACCTTCTCCCAGAGCTGACAGACAAAGACAGCCTTCCCCTAGAGCTGGCTCCCTGAATTTGGACTTCTAGCCTCTTAAATTGTGAGAAAATAAATTTCTGTTTGTTAAAGCTACTCACTTGTGGTATTTCTGTTTTAGCAGCTCTACATAACTAAGACACCATCTCTAATATGACATGCTTTTATCATCTTTCTATGTCCAATTCTTCCTATCTTTCAATTCTAAATACAATTCTATTTCTTCCATTCAGTTCTGCCTCCTTTAGGAAGAATATGTAGCTCCTTACTCTGATTTTCTAAAACATTTTGTTCATGCCTACGTTATAGCATAGGAGCTCTGGTTTGAAAGATTAGTATTAGACAGACCCAGGTTCCGATCTCAATTTTACCATTAACTAGCCACGTGGCTTTGAGCCTCACTTTGGTGGCATAGTGCCTAAGGCATTTGACTGCTAACCAGAGGGCTGATGCTTCAAACCCACCAGCCACTCCACAGAAGGAAGACTGTGCAATCTACTTCTGTAGTGATACCCTCAGAAACCCAAGGAGGGATCGCTATGAGTCGGATCTGACTCAACGGCAGTGAGTTTTTTTTTTTTTTTTAAATGTTATAGCATGACTTCTGTAATAGTCTATTTTCCCCCACAAAACTCTGAGTTACTTAAGGTCATGGCTGAATTTATGGATCACTGTGCCCTTGGCATAAGAGTCTTATCACATAGTAACAAATTGAAATCTGGTCAATTGCAACTCACATGCATGTCAGAGTAGAATTGCATTCCATAGAGTTTTCAATGGCTGATTTTTTAGAAATAGATCACCAGGCCTTTCTTATGAGCCACCTCTGGGAGGACTAGAACCTCCAACCATTCAGTTTGCAGCTGAGCACTTAAGCATTTGCCCACCACACAAGGACACCCTGTCACATAGTATCTACCTAATAAATATTGGTTTAAATGAATGAATAGATCATCCCCTCTCTTGTTTTTAGTTACTTGTATACAAAACTTGCTTTTCAAGTGCATTGGAAATTTCTTGAGGGCAGAGTTTCTCTTGTTCTCGTTGTTGTTAGGGGCTGTTGAGTTGGCTCCAATTCATAGTGACCTGTGTACAACAGAACAAAACATTGCCTGGTTCTGCACCAGCCTCACAATCCTTGCTATACCTGAGTGCATCATTGCAGCCACTGTGTCAGTCCATCTTGTTGAGGGCCTTGCCCTTTTTTGTTGATCCTCCACTTTATCAAGCATGATATCCTTCTCCAGGGAATGGTCCCTTCTGACCACATGACCAAAGTAGGTGAGACAAAGTCTGGCTAATCTCGCTGCCAAAGAGCATTCCAGCTACACTTCTTCTGGGATGGATTTGTTAGTTCCTCTGGTGGTCCATGGTACTTTCAGTATCATTCACCAACACCATAACTCAAAAGCATCAACTCTTCTTCAGCCTTCCTTATTCATTGTCCAGCTCTCACACGCATATGAAGTGATTGAAAATACCATGGCCTGGGTTGGGCGCATCTTAGTCTTCAAAGACACATCTTTGCTCTCTAGCACTTTGAAGAAGTCTTTTGCAGCAGATTTGCCAAGTGCAATATGTCATCTAATGTCTTGACTGCTGCTTCTGTGGTTGTTGATTGTAGAATCAAGTAATATGAAATCTTTGACAACTTCAATCTTTTTTCCATTTATCGTGATGCTGCTGATTGGTCCAGTTGTGAGGATTTTCATTTTCTTCATGTTGAGATGTAATTCACACTGCAAACTGTAGTCTTTAATCTTCATCAGTAAGTGCTTCAAGTCATCCTCATTTTCACCAAGCCCAGTTGTGTTGCCTGTGTGTTGCAGGTTGTTAATGAGTCTTCCTCCAATCCTGATGCCACATTCTTCTTCATATAGTTCAGCTTCTCAAATTATTTGCTCAGCATACAGATTGAATAAGTATGGTGAAAAGATACACCCCTGACATACTCCCTTCCTGATTTTAAACCATGCAGTATCCCCTTAGTCTGTTCAAATGACAGCCTCCTGGTCTAGATACAGGTTCCTCATGAGTACAATTAAGGGTTCTGGAATTCACATTCTTCTCAATGTTATCCACAATTTGTTATGATCTACACAGTGGAATACTTTTGCATAGTCAATAAAACACATGTAAGCATCTTTCTGGTATTCTTTGCTTTGAGCCAAGATCCATCTGACATCAGCAATGCTATCCCTCATTCCATGTCCTCTTCTGAATCCAGCTTGCATTTCTGGAAGTTCTCTGTCAATATACTGCTGCAACCATTTTTAAATTATCTTCAGCAAGATTTTACTTTTGAGTGATATTAATACTGTTCAATCATTTCCACATTCTGTGGGATCACCTTTCTTTGGAATGGGTACAAATACGGATCTCTTGCAGTCATTGAGCCAGGTAGCTGTCTTCCAAATTTCTTAACATAGATGAGTGAGTGCTTCCAGTGTGGCATCTGTTTGTTGAAACATCTCAATGGGTATTCCATCAATTTCTGGACCCTTTTTCTTTGCCAATTCCTTCAGTGCAGCTTCAAGTTCTTCCTTCAACATCATTGGTTTTTGATCATATGCCACCTCTGGAAATAGATGAATATCAATCAATTCTTTTTGTACAGTGACTGTGTATTCCTTTTATCTTCTTTTGATGTTTCCTGCATCATTCAGTATTTTGCCCATAGAATCTTTCAATATTACAACTCGAGGCTTGAACCTTTTCCCTCAGTTCTTTCAGTTTGAGAATTGCTGAATGTGTTCTCCCCTTTTGGTTTTCTAATGCCAGGTCTTTGCATATTTCATTAAAACAATTGACTTTGTCTTCTTGTGCCACTCTTTGAAATCTTCTGTTCAGCTCTTTTATCTTGTAATTTCTTCCATTTGCTTTAGCTACTCCCTGTTCAAGGACAAGTTTCTCAGTCTCTTCTGACATCTATTTTTCTTTCTTTATTGTCTTTTTAATGACCTTTTGCTTCCTTCACAGATAACGTTCTTGATGTCATCCCACAATTCCTCTGGTTTTCGGTCATTGGTGTTCAATGCATCAAGTCTAGTCTAACGGTCTCTAAATTCAGGAGGAATATTATCAAAGTCATATTTTGGTTCTTGTGGACTTCTTTTAATTGTCTTTAGTTTCAACTTGAACTTCCAATGAGCAGTTGATAGTCTGTTCTACAGTCAGCTCCTGGCCTTGTTTTGGCTGAAGATATTGATCTTCTCTCTCTCCTCTTGCCACAAATGTGGTCAGTCTAATTTCTGTGTACTCCATGTGGTTAACTCTACAATGTGTAGCTGCCATTTGTGTTGTTGAAAAAAGATATTTGCAATGAATAAGTCATTGGTCTTGCAAATTCTATCATGCAATCTCCAGCATTATTTCTATCACCAAGGCCATATTTTCCAACTGCTGGTTATTCTTCTTTGTTTCCAACTTTTGTTTTCCAATCACCAGTGTTAATCAACACATCTTGATTGCATATTTGGTTAATTTCAGACTGTACAAGTTGGTAAAAATCTTACATTTCCTCATCTTTGGCTTTGGTGGTTGATGAGTACCTTTAAATAATAGCAGTATTAACTGGCCTTCCTTATAGGTGTGTGGATATTATCCCATCACTGACAGCATTGTATTTCAGGATAGATCTTGAAACATTCTTTGTGACAATGAAAGGCATGACATTTCTCTTCAATTTGTCATTCCCAGCATAGTAGATCATATGATTGTCTGGTTCAAAATGGGCAAAACCGTCCACTTCAGCTCACTAATGCCTACGATATTCATCTTTATGCATTTTGACAATTTCCAATTTTCCTAGACTCATACTTTGTACATTCCATGTTCCAATTATTAATGGATGTTTGCAGCTGTTTTTTTCTCATTTTGAGTCATGTCACATCAGTTAATGGAGGTCCCAAAAGCTTTACTCCACCCACATCATTAAGGTCAGCTCAACTTTGAGGAGGCAGCTCTTCCCCAGTCATATTTTGAGTGCCTTCCAACCTGAGGGGCTCATCTTCCGGCACTATGTTGAACAATGTTTCAGGGCTATTCATTACGTTTTCCAGTAATATATAAGACAGTGTTTCACTGCTATTCATAAGGTTTTTACTGGCCAATTCTTTGAAAAGTAGATGGCCCCTTTGTTCTTTGGAGTTTGTATTAGTCTGGAAGTTCTACTAAAACCTGTCCACCATGAGTGACCCTGCTGGTATTTGAGATATCAGTGGCATAGCCTCCAGCCTCATAACAACATGCAAGCCACCACAGTATGACAAACCGACAGACAAGTGGTGGGAGCTTCTCTTACTAATAACTTTATCCTCACAAAAAATGCTTTTAAATACCTATCACAAAATAGATTTTCAACAAATATCTGTTGGATAATTAATTAAAAGATTCATTTTGGACAGAACTTTGAATTCTCCATTGATTTTCCGTGTGATATCTAGCATAACCTCTAGATTTTTCCATCTGAAAAAGAGAGAGAGAGAGAGAGAGAAGTCATCCTAGCCACAAAGATACTGTGTGTTTAAGATTGTGTGTGTGTCAACTTTACTGGGCCATAATTCTTGGTGGTTTGGCAATTATATATAGTCACCCTCCAGAACAAGATCTGCTATGAGCAGCCAATTAGTTGAAAGGAAGTTTCCTTGGGGGTGTGGCCTGCTTTAAATACATATGGATATTCTGGCAAAGCTTTCTTCTTTTTGCATGATCTGGATACTTCTCTGGCTCATTATCATCTGACCTCAGGTTCTTTGGACTTGAGTCAATGGTGTGCCATACTGCCGGTAGATCATTGGATGCATTAGCCTCTACAGCCTATGAGCTATGACCTGCCATCTGACCTGCCAATCTGGGGTTCATCAGCTCCTGCAATTACTTGAGTCAGGAGAAGCCTCCAACCTGACATCTGAGCCATAGACTTGGGGACTTACCAGCTTCACAACCATGTGAGACATTTCCTGCAGAAAAATCTTTGTATATCTATATCTATCTATATCTATGGATACATATGTTATTGTTGTTGTTAGGTTCTGTTGAGTTATTTCTGATTCATAGTGACCCTATGTACAACAGAATGTAATACTGCCTGGTTGTGTGCCATCCTCACAATCCCTGCTATGCTTGAGCCCATCATTGCAGGCACTGTGTCAATCCATTTCATTGAAAGTCTTCCTCTTTTTCTCTGACCTTTCACTTTACCCAGCATGATATCCTTCTACAGCGACTGGTCCCTTCTGACAAAAAGTCCAAAGTATGAGAGACAAAGTCTGGCCATTCTTGCTTCTAAAGAACATTCTGGCTATAATTCTTCCAAGACAAATTTATTCATTCTTCTAGTAGTTCATGGTACCTTCAATATTCTTCACCAACACCAAAATTCAAAAATACCAATTCTTCTGTGATCTTCTTTATTCACTGTCCAACTCTCACATGCTGTTGAAAAGTACTATGGCTTGGGTCATGTGCACCTTAGTCTTCAAAGCAACATCTTTACTCTTAAACACTTTAAAGAAGTCTTCTACAGCATACTTGCTGAGTGCATTATGTTGTTTGACTTCTTCACTGCTGCTTCCATGAACATTAACTGCACATCCTAGTAAAATGAAATCCCTGACAACTTCAACCTTTTCTCCATTTATCGAGATGTTGCTTAGTGGTCCTGTTGTGAGGATTTTTTTTTTTTTTTTTTATGTTGAGGTGTAATCCATACTGAAGGCTGTAATTTTTGATCTTCATCAGTACGTGCTTCAAGTCATCTTCATTTTCAGCAAGCAAGATTGTGTCATCTGCATATCATAGATTGTTAATGAGTCTTCCCATCCTGTTTGATTTTCTTCACATAATCCAGTTTCTCAGATTATTTTCTCAGCGTACAGATTGAATAAGTATGATGAAAGGATTTAACCCTGTTGCACACCTTTCCTGATTTTAAACCATGCAATATTCCCTTGTTCAGTTTGAACAACTACCTATGGGGTCTATGTAAATGTTCTTCATGAGCACAATTAAATGTTCTGGAATACCCGTTCTTTTCAGTGTTATCCATAATTTGTCATGATCCATGCAGCTGAATTACTTTACATACTCAATAAAACATAAGTAAATATCTTTCTGGTATTCTTTGCTTTCAGTCAAGATCCATCTGTCCATCAGTAACAATATCCTTCACTCCTTGTTCTTCCCTGAATCTGGGTTGAATTTCTGGTAGTTCCCTGTCAAAACACTGATGCAGCTATTTTTGAATTATTTTCAAAATAATTTTACTTATATTTATAAGCTTCACTGGGATTCCCTCCCCCCCCCCCCAGGGAACCCAGCCTAAGACGGGTACTATATATACCATTGTTTTTCAAAGTATGAGTCCCCACCATCTACACATGACCTGCATCAAGTCCATGAAGTATTTTTTTTAAATAATATTTTATTGTGGTTTTGGTAAAAGTCTACACAGAAAATTAAGTTACCATTTGAAAATTTCTACACAAATTGTTCAGTGACATTAGTTACATTTCACAATGTGTCAACATTCTCTTTAATTACATTCTGGTCATTCCATTCCCAGCACTCTAGCTTGTCTTCTTTGCTTTAGAACAGTTGTTAATCTTTTGGTTTCATATAGTCGATTTTTTTAAAAAACAGAGCACCATACTCATGGATAAGATCTTTTATTTGGTGTGTAAATCTATTATTTCACTACTAGTTGGCCTCAAGGGATAGTTTCTGCTCAAGTTTTAAAGAATGTCTTGGGACTATAATCTCAGGGAGTCTTCTAGCCTCAACTAGTCCAGCATGTCTGGACTTTTTAAGAATATAAGATCTGGTATATATTTTTCTATCATTCTATCAGGATCCAAAGTCCATGAGGTCTTTATAAAATCCAAATTCTGGGACCTTCACTAGGAAGGAAGTGAGCTGGCACTGTGGGTAGGAGTTCTGGTAGTGTAATGCCTAAAGCATTTGACTGCTAACCAAAAGGCTGGTGGTTCAAGCCTACTGGCCACTCCTCAGAAGCAAGATGAAGCAATCTACTTCCATAGTGATACCATCTCGAACCCCAAGGAGGGGTTGCTATGAGTCAGATCCGACTTGACACAGTGAGTTTGGTTTGATTTTGGTTTGAGGGAGACCAGAAAGGGAGCACAGTGGTTTGGAACAACTAAGGGAAACCAACTTGTCTGACAGTTTATTGTACTGTGGTGGCTTGTGTGTTGCTGTGAGGCTTGAGGCTATGCCACCAGTGTTTCAAATGCCATTAGGGTTACCCATGGTGGACAGTTTCAGCAGAGCTTCCAGACTAAGACAGACTTGGAAGAAGGATGAGGCCATCCACTTCTCAAAGATTTGGCCAGTGAAAACCTTATGAATAGCAGTGAAACACTGTCTGATTTGTTACTGGAAAACTTGATGAATAGCCCTGAATCATTGTCTGATATAGTGCCAGAAGATGAGCCCCTCAGATCAGAAGGCACTCAAAATACAACTGGGGAAGAGCTGCCTCCTAAGAGTAGAGCTGACCTTGATGTGGATGGATTAAAGCATTCAGGACCTTCATTTGCTGATGTGGCATGACTCAAAAGGAGAAGAAACAGCTGCAAGCATCCATTAATAATTGGAACATGGAATGTATGAAATATGAATCTAGGAAAGTTGGAAGTTGTCAAAATGAAATGGAACACATACAAATCAATATCCTAGGCATTAGTGAGCTGAAATGGACTGATTTTGCCCATTTTGAATCAGCCAATCATATGATTTACTATGAATAGCCTTGCAAAGAATGAGAATTCCAGAACACTTAATCGTGCACATGAGTCTATAAATAGACTAAGAGTCAGTTGTTCGAACAGAACAAGGGGATATTGCATGGTTTAAAACCAGGAAAGGTATGGGTCATGGTTTTACCTTTTTGCCATCCTTATTCAGTCTGTATACTGAACAAATAATGCAAGAAGCTGGACTATATGAAGAAGAATGCAGCATCTGGGCTAGTGGAAGTCTAAGGAACAACTTGCACTATGTAGATGACACAACCTTCCTTGTTGAAAGTGAAGAGGACTTGAAACACTTATGATGAAAATCAAAGACTACAGCTTTCAATATCAATTATAGCTCAATATAAGGAAAACAAAAATCCTTACAATTGGACTAATAAGTAACATCAAGATAAATGGAGAAAAGGTTGAATTTGTCAAGGATTTTATTCTGCTTAGCTGCACAATCAACGCATATAGAAGGAACAGTAAAGAAATCAAACAATTTATTGCCTTGAGTAAGGTGTTAAATTTAATATATTAAAAAGAAAAGATGTCACCTTGATGACTGAGGTGTGCTTGACCCAAGGTGTAGTATTTTCAATCACTTTGTATACATGTGAAAGCTGGAGTTCATTATTTCTTTCATTCACTTTAGTTACTCTACATTCAAGAGTGTTTCAGAGTATCTTCTGATATCTATTTTTGTCGTCTTTAACTTTACGGTCATTTTTTTAATTGTGATTTTGGTGGAAGTTCACAGAGTAAATTCACTTTCCATACGGCAGTTCACATACACTTTGTCTCATAACATTGACTACAATTTACCACAATGTAACAGCTCCCTCCCCACTTCTTTAGTTACCTCTTCCCTGTGTCATTCCCTCCATGCACTCCTGCCACCTGAGCTATGTCCCTGTGCATACCCAGCCTTTCTATTATCCCATAATTTTTCTCTCCAAGGAGTATAACTACCTAGGGTAAATGTTCACTTCATATGCCTGTTTTTTTAATTTGGCTAGAAACCACAAGTGTGGGTTCAATTCCAGACCTGAAAGGCAACTGAGGACCAGAGTCTCAGTGGTTCCACCAGGCTCTATCAGACCAGCAAACCCGGTCCCTCTTTTTTTTTCAAATGATTTTGAGTTTCGTTCCACATTGTTCTCCCACTCTATCCAGGATCTCCTACATAGATCCCCCTCCAAGTGGTGGACAGTGATAGCCAGGCACCATCTAGTTCTTCTGGTCTCATAGTCGTATAGGCTGAGGAGTGCATGGTGTACCAGTTGCATGGACTAATTGTTTTCATGAATCTTTGTTTTTTTTCATTCTTCTTTACTCTGGATGAGGAGAAACCCCTCATTGCATCTAGATGGCTGCTTGCAAGCTTTTAAAATCCCAGTCGTTACTCGCCAAAGTAGGAGGTGGAACAATGTTTTGTGTAGTACGTTATGCCAATTGAACTTGATGTCCCCTGTGACTATAGTCCCAAGCCCACAGGTTCAAGTACTTACTCCCTCTGGGTATCTGGCTGTAGCCAAGCAGTGACTACAACTTTGTCCCTTGTCAGCTCTACTATACACCTGGGAATTCTTACAGAGCATACCAATACTAGTAGAAACATTGTCTGCCAACCTTATACATGGTCTTGGGCACACTTCCTCCTGCATGTTGTTGTTGTTGTTGTGTACCGTCGAGTCACACCTGACTCATAGTGACCCCTCCTTGGGTTTCCGAGGCAGTATCACTACGGAAGTAGGATTGCCCAACCTTCCTTCCGAGGAGTGGCTGGTGGGCTTGAACCGCCAGCCTTCTGGTTAGCAGTCAAGTGTCTTAGCCACTATGCTACCAGAGCTCCCTCCTCCTGCATAGACATACCTAATAGTTCAGCCTGTCCACCCATCTATCTACCAACTTTACAGTCTTTTAATGACCTTTTTCTTTCTTCATTCATGATGGCCTTGATGTCATTAACAGCTGTTCTAGTGTTCAGTTCTCAGTGTTCAATACATCGAATCTATTCTTGAGATGGTCTCTTAATTCAGGTGGAATATACTCCAGACTAGAAGTCCAAATTCACATACTATCTCTAGGGGAAGGCTTTCTTTTTCTGTCAGCTCTGGGAGAAGGTCCCTGTCTCTTCAACTTCTATTCTTTCACTCCTTGATGATATTCATGTGGCCTGGCATCTGTCTTCTCCCATCTCTGCTTGCTTCTCTGTACCTAAGCTACTTTTTTTTTAATATCTCAAAAAAGATTTATTTAAGACACCCCTACACTAATACTGCCTCATTAACATATCAAAAACCCCATTCCCAAATGGAAGTATAACCACAGATATAGGGGTATACAATACATATTTTTCAGGGACACAGTTGAATCCATAATACAGATCAAGTATTTCCAATGAAAATTGGGATATTCTTTAAGTATAAAATATACACCAGATTTGAAATATCTATTTAATAAAAGGAGGATCTTTTTAATAAAAGGAGGATTTTTTATTAATACTTTTTTATATTGATTACATGTTGAAATGATAATATTTTGGATACATTGAAATAAATAAAATAGTCATAGAATTAATTTTGTCTTTCTTTCCTTTTCTCTAATGTGGATACTGTAAAATTTAAGACAATATAGGATTGCTATGAGTTGAAACTGATTCAATGGCAGTGGGTTTGGGGTATTTTATCTATAATGTGTATTATATTTTTACTGGATATAGCTGGTTTAGATTCAAATCCTTACTTTACCACATATTAAGTTTGTGACTTAGGAAGATATTTTACATTTTCCTACCTCCACTTCCAAATCTATAACATGAGGCTTAGTTTTAGTATATATATAATGGTGGTGTTGTGACTATTAAATTAGTTGTTAACATATATATGTGTAAAGAGCTCCTTTCATATGAGAACTGCTCAAAAATATCATTACTGGTATTACTATTTTTATTATAAATGTTATCATTTCAATGACCTTTCCTTTGAGACTTAATGGAGGTTTGAAAATTATATAAATATGAAGATTGCTATACTTAGTATTTGTTTGGGGTAAGGATTTTGAAGGGATTATGTTTGTCATTTAGATTAATGACTTTAAGAGACTCTTTTTTCCATGAGCAAGCCAGTATCCCTCTGACATTGTAGGAATTTCTATGTATAGCTGCTTGTTTGCAATTTTTATTATATTACAACAAAGGACTTTGCTTTGTCAGTGCTATTGAAATTGTAAAGCAGCATACATGATGGGATGGCTTATTTCATCCAATTCTCAATAAGTATTACAGTGATTTTGTTCCTTTCTTTATGAAAAATGTCTACTCAATTATAAGATAGTTTCCTTGAAGGGAAACAAAATCTTTAATTTGAGAAAGAGCAACACAAGAATAAAGAATAGAAAGTAGAGGGTAAGGGGTGTCCTTCCCCAGTCACATTCCTCTTGTAGACAAATCCCTAAGTGACTGTTTCAAGCAACTTCCAAATTAAGGCAGCATTTATTTCAGACATTCTAAACACTTCCAAAATGTTTGTATGTGTGTGGTGTCAAGGAGAAGTGATGATGAATCTCAGCAAAGATTAACATCTTATCTATGTGGTGCCTAAAGAATGAGTAGAAAAGTGAAAAATTCAATCAGCCATATTTTGGCTTTACCTGACAAAATCAACTGGTTTGTCTGATCCCCCCCCCACCCGGCCTTAATTGATTTGAATTTATATGAACTGAGCCCTAGCTTCTAGATATGCCTATGTATAGTCTGAATAGATACTTGCCTACATGGCCCTAAAGTGTATCTGAAAGGTTTTTTGCTCCAACCTCAGATCCAACAGCCTATTCCTTATGGATGACATTCTACATTATTCTTTGAAATATGACAAATGTTATTTTGGAAGGAAATACATTAACCTTAGTGATTGCCATCACTGATACCCATTAAAATGGTAGTATGAATTGACTGATAGATGAAACAGGTCACTATTGGTAGAAAGGTAATGAGAGATCTTTGTTGCTGTTGTTGTTGTTATGTGCTATCGAGTCAGCCCTGACTCATAGCATCCCCTCCTTGGGTTTCCGAGGCAGTATCACTATGGAAGTAGGATTGCCCAACCTTCCTTCCGAGGAGTGGCTGGTGGGTTTGAACCGTCAGCCTTCTGATTAGCAGCCAAGTGCCTTAGCCACTATGCTACCAGAGCTCGGCCTGAAGGAAGTGCTTTGAAGGTGA
>NW_006921734.1:5694235-5699962 GCF_000298275.1 Orycteropus afer afer
ATCCATAGAAATTTATTTTTATTGAGCATTTATGTACAGTCATATGATTTGCAGTGCTCTTTAATTGTCACTTCACAAGCCACAAAATTTAATTGCCATCAAGATTTTCAATGAAGGTCTTTATTTTCCTGGAGCAACAAAGGAAGAACGAAAGTCAAGTATAGAAGAAATGTGTGACTAACTGCCTCCAAGAACATTGCCTCCATTGCCATGAGACTAGGACTAGATGGTGCCCAACTACCATTACTGAATATTTTGATAAAAGATTCTATAGAACAATCCTCATTAAGGGGAGGAAAAAAAAGGGGGGGGGGAGCTATGGTGGTGTAGTGCCTAAGGCATTTTGACTGCTAACCAGAAGGCTGACGGTTCAAACCCAACAGCCACTCCTTGGAAGGAAGGTTGAGCAATAATGTAGAAAAGAATTTCAGATTCTCATTTCTGGAGCCATGGAAGCTGGATGAACCCTTGAACCTATTGCCCTGATATAATCTTTAAACCTTAAACCAAAAATATGCCCTGAAGTCTTAAAACCAAACAATGTTGTTGTTAGGTGTCGTTGAGTCATCTCCTACTCATAGCAACACTATGCACAGCAGAACAAAACACTGCCCAGTCTTGTGCCAGCTTTACAATCCTTGCTATACCTGAGCCCATCATTGCAGCCACTGTGTCAATCCATCTGGTTGAGGGCCCTTCTTTTCTTCATTGACCTTCCACTTTACCACAAACATGATATCCTTCTCCAGGGAATGGTTCCTTCTGATAACATGACCAAAGTAGGTGAGATGAAGTCTGGCCATTCTTGCTTCCAAGGAGCATTCCAGCTGTACTTCATCCAGGACAGATTTGTTAGTCTTTTTAGAAGACCATGGGACTAATAAGTTTAGCTTAAATAGTAAAAAATGTCTACCTTGAACATTATTCTCTTTCAAGAAATATCTCTATGGGATCAAAGTGACAACAGCAACTCAAAAGATTAGATATGAACCTTAGGGGACAATGAATTTTTTCATGGAGAAGTACCAACTCAGAAAAGGAAGGTGAGAATGGATGTACAACTCGAAAAATGTAATCAATGTCACTGAAGTACATGCAGAAATTGTTGAATTGGTGTATGTATTGCTGTGTACATTCCCAACAACAATAAATAAATAAATAAATAAATAAATAATACAGACTCTATGAAGTGCAGTTCTATTCTGCATACTTAAAGTCACCATGAGTCAGAATCGACTCAGTGACAACTAACAACAACGGCAAAAGTAAATTGTGGATTAAAAAGTAAATCAAACTCACTGCTGTCCAGTCAGATCCAACTCATAGTGACCCCTCCTTGGGTTTCTGAGGCAGTATCGCTACGGAAGTAGATTGCCCAACCTTCCTTCCAAGGAGAGTGTGGTGGGTTTGAACTGCCAGTCTTCGGGTTAGCAGTCAAATGTCTTAGACACCAGGCCACCAGAACTCCTAATTGTGGATTATAATAATTTAAATGCAAACCTCCTTTCAGTGCCCATTTGCAGGTGGCAAAGACTATTGTGTGGTATGCTGGAGCCAACTCACACTAGCTTATGAGAGCTGAATGAGCACATTTCTTCCCACGCCCATGTCCAGTAACATCACATTGGTAAGTTAAAACAGGCTATGACAGAAACACTACAAACCAATGTTTTTTTTCTGTTTTTATTTTTCCACAGAGATCTAGTTGTTAAACATTTACCAGCACACCTCTGGGCCATGTGCAATGGAAGCCTGGAAAAACAGACTTTCTGGGTTGTACTGGGAAATTTCAGCTAAAAAATTGGATTCAAATTTTTTGAATGATATTTCTACTTACCAAATCTGACAGACAAATTGACTTACCAGGAGCAATATGTAGAAGAATCACATACCTACCTTAAACTCAATCAAGGGACCAATAATAAGAAAAGGTAAAAGAAAAAAAAAAAAAACTGCAACATTCAAAGAGTCTTTGTAAGGCCCTACAACCTTTGAAAGGAAGGAAGCAAATAAAAGAGCATGGTCCTCTCATTCCCTGATGTAGACACACCTTAGCTTTTTTACTAAAAATACTCTGGTTTTGTGAACTTCATCAATGAAGTTTCAATTTTCAATTTCCACTCTAATAAGCTATATGGCCTTTAACTGTACTCTTTTCTCCAGTGTCACACTCCAGTGCCCTCTCTCTTTGGCTAACACCTACCAGAGGTGCTGTTGTGTTATGGAAGCTCAAAGAGAATCACTTTCAGATACATGCAGAGAGCCTCAAAAGTTACAAAATATCAAAAAAGGAAACTTTATTTGATATATAATAAACGTAATTGAAATAATAAGATTAATATTGTGTGAAAGGAGTTCTGGTGGTATAATGGGTAAGGCATTTGGGTGCTAACCAAAAGGTTGGCAGTTCAAACCCACCAGGTGCCCTGCAGGAAGGAAAATGTGGCAATTTCTTTCCATAAAAATGTACAGCCTTGGAAACCCAGTGGTGTTCGCTATGAGTCGGAATCAACTCGATGGCGGTGAGTTTGGTTTTTGGTTTATATTGTGTGTAATTTGCTTATGGGTATTTCATTATAAATTATATGTAATGACTTCTACCAATTTTAGGCCACACTTCACAGGTTAAGATCACAGTCCTCCACAAGACTGTCCTCAGCTTCAACTTTGAGGAACCAATTACAAGTTTGGTGGTTCCCAGGCCACCCTTACTTATGACCAACTAGCTCAATATCCAGAGCTTCCCACTAAGCCCTCAAACAAAAACCCACTGCCATGAAGTTGATTCTGACTCACAGGGTTCAATAATTCACTAAGATGACTCACAGAACTCAGGAAAGTGCTATACTTATGAATACAGTTTTATCATAGTAAATGGATACAAATCAGAGCAAGCCAAAGGGAGAGATACATAAGGCAACATATGAAAAAGTCACACGGCTGAAACTTATGGTCATCCTCTCCCTATGGAGTCAGCACTCATCAGCCTTTTGGCCACAGTGTGTGACAATACAAGTACTGCAAACTAGGGAAGCCAACTAGGAGCCCTCATGGTACAATGGTTAAACATTTAATAGGTCAGTTGTTGCAACCCACTAGCCTCTCTATGGAAGAAAAGACCTGGCAATCTATTCTTGTAAAGATTACAGACTAGGTAACTCTATGGGGAACTTCTACTCTGCCATATAGGGTTGCTATGAATTGAGTTTGAGGAGTTCTGGTGGCACAATGCTTAAGTGCTCAGCTGCTAATCAAAAGGTTGGTAGTTCAAAACCACCAGCAATCTCTATGGGAAAAAGATGTGGCAGTCTGCTTCTATAAAGTTTTATAGCCTTGGGGAAGTTCTACTCTATCCTACAAGGTTGCTGTGAGTTGGAATCAACTCCACAGCAATGCCTTTTTTTTTTTTTTTTTTAGTCAACTCAACAGCACACAACAAGGGTGGCACACTCAAGCTTTAGTGTCAATTTCTACTGGGATTTGATTCAGTGGCATCACTAGAAGGGTACGGAGGGTATGGAACACACCCTCTGACAATGTCAGAGGGGGTGACATGAAAGTGACCCCAGAGTTCGCAGTGTTGGCAGTGGCAGTAGAGGCAGTGATAGTGGAAGATGGGTCAGTGCTGTAGGAGGCGGGGCCAATAAGGAAGTGCCATCACTAAAGTTGGTGTCACCCTCACTCAGTGTGCTAACTCATCACTTCCCCCTTCACCTGCAAGTCACAGTGTGTGACACAGGGCAGATGGTAGGGTCCATGGTAGAAGGGAGGAGCTAAGAGGAGCCACTGTGGATGGGGCCAGGAGAGATGCGACAATGAGTCATGGTGCTGGACCCTGCATGGGGTGAGGGAAGACTGGGCTGCTCCACCCACCATGGGGGTTCACCAGCTGGCTCTGCCCCCTGGGGGATGACACCATCAGTTACCACACTGGGTGACACCAACCCTGGTGATACCACTGATTTGATCATTTAAAAAGATTGAATCATTGGCCATATTATTGAAATTAACCTCCAGCTCCCATCCCCTCCCAGAAGTTGGGCTGATATCACCTGCCTCAAAACTCCAATCGTTTAATCCAGTTTTCTCTAGCTTGGTCAGCTCCCAACCTCATCTTGTCAGTATAAACATCGGGTGTGGTACTAGCAGCCACATGGTGTCACCCCCCATGAATAACGTTCTCCTGTGCCAGATCATACAGAATCCTTGGTGGACAAAAATCTTTTTTAAAAAATGACTTTAAGATTTAAGTTATATTTCTAATTAAGTATCAAGAAACAGTATTTTCCCCACTTCATGTTTTAAACTATAAATTTCTCTAATTATCGAAGTTACATATTATATAATCAATAAAGGTTATATGTGTAAATTTATTAGTCAATTTTAGTCATAGAATAATATGTGATAAAATATAGTTATAAATTGTTAAGATGTAATATTTATTAGATTATATGAGTGCTAACAACAAAACTGTTTTGTAAAATCTTTCTACATTGAATTATAACATTACTAGTTCAGTAACTACAACTCACTGCTGTGGAGTCAGATCCAACTCATAGTGACCCCTCCTTGGGCTTCCCAGGTGATATCACTATGGAAATAAATTGCCCAACCTTCCTTCTGAGGAGGCTAGTGGGTTTGAACCACCAGCCTTCTGGTCAGCAGTCAAATGCCAAGAAGGGGTCACTATGATTCGGATCTGACTCAACGGCAGTGAGTTCGGTTTGGTTTTGGTTTAGCTCAGTAACTGAGCAGGAGCCTTTTTTTATTTTTAATTTTTCTCTTCCTTTTCCTTTAATCACTACTTCATGTTCAAAAAATTATTGATATAGGTTCACAAATACTGCTTACTGCAATATTGTAGCTAAAATACCAGAAAATTTTACAAAATCAGTGACTATAAAAACTAACAGCAATGAAAAAAATAGTACGTGTTTGTAGAGTGTGCAGATGAAACCACGTGATTTGAAGTGTCAGTGTAACTGCGTCATAATGAAAGCTCTGACTAGAGTACACTAGAAGGTTCCAAAGATAAATTAACATAAAGTTTTAGCCTTCTAGATATATTAAACATGCAGACTGGGATTAAAAAAATGTTTTATAAAAATTATTAAAAATGTAATTATAACTAACTACAGAGACATTTCTATTTAAAAAAAAAAAACTAATAACCTTCTGCTGAAAATACTGCAATAAAATTTTCTAGACAGTCCTTTTAGTGTCACCTTCTCTGCCAGAGTCACCCAGTACAGTCCACGTCCTCCTGCATTTCCCTACTGATGCCTCTGCTCCCAGGAACCAGGGGAAAATCAGCCAATTCTTCATTGCACATTATGTGATATTTATGATCTATGTATTTGAATTAACTTTAACTCTCACCCTAAGGATGGTTAGTTAATATGTGAAGTAACCTAATCAGAAGTTCATACTCCAGGATTGGTTAGTTAGCATTTGAAAAACCTTAATCCACACTTCATGAGAAATTAGTGCAAACACTTCAAGTATCATCTAAAAAACATCAGAGAGGTTATATTAATTAACATCAGGGAAGTCAAAAACAATTTTTATTGGAGAAATAAGTGGTTCCCAAGATTAATGATTTGTTCAAAAACAAACAAATAAACTCACCGCCATAGAGTTGGGTCAGACTCATAGTGACCCCTCCTTGGGTTTCCGAGGCAGTATCAATCACTATGGAAGTAGATTGCCCAACCTTCCTTCCGAGGA
>NW_006921734.1:5700062-5707079 GCF_000298275.1 Orycteropus afer afer
TCAAAATGGCAGAAGGACAAGATGATGCAGAAATTCTGACCTTTCACAATTTAGAGAAAGAATAAAGAATGGTGCCAGGCATTCCTGAGAATGGACTTCTTGACTGCATTTGTTTTCTTTTCTGTATCCCATGTGACTGATAAAATACCTGGCCCTTGGTGGATGCGCACAAAGAAGGTCTTAAGTGATTGCTGAGTGATTACATAAACTTTTCTCTGGGCCAAAACTACATATTTGTAATTGACATTCCCTCTCCTACACTCGGAAACCCAAGGAGGGGTCGCTATGAGTCGGGTCCGACTCGAAGGCACATAACAACAACAAACAACAACTCCTACAACTTACAGAACCATTTTAATGAACTATGGCAGTAGAAGCCTGAGCCAATGATTACTACTCCTCTGTGTACTTGGATTCATGGCATAGGACTTTATGTTTACCTGAGAGCTTAGAATGGCAATCAACATTTCAGAACTAAAATTTAATTTTGTCCTGTGATTTAGTAACAAAACAGAATTTTTATAATTCAATAATAATACTTTAATATATAGAAATAATTAGAAGAACACTAAAATGTCTCATAATCTTACCAACTAGACATTAAATAATCCCTCTTCTGTAGTCATTAAAGAAAGGTTTACATAGTCAAGTTGAGAAAACTGAAACAGCATGAATAGTACAAACTTACAAGTGTCATATCCTATACAATTTCTTCTAATGCTTTCTGCTATGCATATCTTATGCAATTTCTTCTTATGCTTACCAGGATGAAATGATTAAAATTGGAACTATCCAGGATAACATATGACCCAAGGTCAGTCAAGATTCTTGAGCCATGTGTAGTCACTATGCAAGAGTCATCAAAGTACAGGCCCGCCCCCAAGGAGCATACACTTCCCTGTCAGTGATAATTCTTCTAAAAGTAAACTGAATGGCATAACATTTTCATAAGCATTTCAAAAGTAAATTTAGATCTAGCCCTTTAGCCCTTGTTATCATCCACCCTGGATGAAATCTCACCTGGAGATCTTTAAAGCATTATCTAACTGCTACTCACTACCCTGCCAGTGTCACCCCACAAACGTAATACACAGACACACAATCTACCGCCTGTGGAAGTAGGGCCAGAAGGAAACATTAATCCTTCCTCTTCTCCATACAACGATTTCAGTATAGCCATTTTCATTTTCCTTGATGCTTTCATGGCAGCTAACATAATGAAAACAGCTCTTCTTGGTCATAAAGTCTCATAAGGTTGTGTCTCCCAGATTTTATCTGGACCCCTCATATTACAGATAAAACATCTGAGGTCCTGAGAGGTTACGTGCCTCCCTCCTTACAGTCACACAGCTAGTTAGTGTCAAAACCTGGCTTGGAACCTAGTACGGACTACCAGTCCAATATTCTTTTGACCAGATCACACTGGGGAAAAAAATCCTGGCTTATTTTTGCCAATGCAAAATGCCCACACTTCCTGAAAACTACACAGTCTAACAGCTACATTACTTTTCTAATAGCTAATGCAGTTTCTCATGAAGGCACATTTCTCCCTCTAAAAGTAAATTAAGTGGCATAATCTTTCCATAAACTGGATTTAGTGACATATTCTCTATGATAAACAACATTCAAATCAGAATCACTCCTCTGCAATGTGAAATTGAAGTTTACTTTTGATGTGTTGTCTGTTGATGCTGACTGAGTATGAATGTAGGACTATTTAGTAAGAAAATAAACCACTCAGTTAGGAGGCAATATAATACATAATAATTTTATAAATCTCTTTTCATCTTGCCTTTTCACTGATTTGGAAGAATTAAAGAGGAGATTGAAAATCCAGCAGGTAAATTGTTATATTAACAATGCCATTTAAATTGTTGTCATGATTAGTGAAAATATGAACAATAAAAACATACCTTGGAACTGTCAGTAAAAATCTAATAAGATGGTTTTTCAACAGAGCTGCCTAGAGCACAAGGAAACATCTAAAGAGTTAGCTGGGGAGCTACCAGAGGATGAGGTTTCTTTGACCCAGGCCCCAACCCTGTCAGGGCAACTCTGCTTGTAATGTCTTCATTTTTGTTTGAATTGTGTAAAATATTTCATGGGAAGAAAAATTCTAAGACAGGTAGGCAGAAAGTACATAAAGAAGGTGGGGGGAAGGGGAGGGAAGAGATCAAGGAGGAAAAGACTACATAGTCATCTTTTCTTTTGTTGGTTTCAAGTAGAAAGACATATTATTTGTCAAACTTTATCCCAGCCCTATCTTTATTTCATTGTAGTAGAAAAAAAAAATTTGACTGAGTGAGACAAGTACTTTTATTACTATTAGTCACTGCCTTCAAATCAATTTGACTTACAGTGACCCTATAGGTCAGAGTAGGACCCATAGGGTTTCCAAGGTTGTAATATTTACTGAAACAGACTGCCACATCTTTCTCTCATGGAGCAGCTAATGGGTTCCGACCTCAGCAACCAAGTGCTGACATCAGGGCTCCTTGGGGAAGGATAAATATATTCCCAAATGATCATAATTAAAATAATGGTTACTGATGTGTATCTGGGAGCTCTGGTGGTGTAGTGCCTAAGGCATTTGACTGCTAACCAGAAGGATGGCTGTTCAAACTCACCAGCCACTCTTCGGAAGGAAGGTTGGGCAACCTACTTCCATAGACATACTGCCTCGGAAACCCGAGGAAGGGTTGCTACGAGTCAGGTCTGACTCAACAGTAGTGAGTTTTTTGGATGTGTGTCTAGACAGACAAGATTAATAGAATAAAATATGAAACTGTAAATCAAGTTCAAATACATATGTAATTGTTGTTATTAGGTGTTGTCTAGCCACCTCTGACTCATAGTAACCCTATGTTCAACAGAATGAAACACTGCCTAGTCCTGCACCATTCTTACAATCCTTTTTATGTTTGAGCCCATCATTGCAGCCACTGTGTTAATGCATCTTGTTGAGGATCTTCTCTTTTCTCACTGATCTTCTACTTTACTAATTATGATATTCTTTTCCAGGGACTGATTCCTTTTGGCAACATGACCAAAGTAGTGGAGATGAAGTCTGGCCATTCTTGCTTCTAGGGAGCGCACCGGCTGTACTTCTTCCAGGAGATATGTTTGTTCTTCTGGCAGTCAAGGGTATTCTCAATATTCTTCACCAACACCACAATTCAAGTGCATCGCTTCATCGTCGGTCTTTCTTATTTATTGTTCAGATTTCACATGCATATGAAGCAATTGAAAATACTGTGGCTTGGGTAAGGTGCACCTTATTCTTCAAAGTGACATCCTTGCTCTTTAACAGTTTAAATCAATCTTTTGCAGCAGATTTGTCCAGTGTAATACATCTTCTGTGTTTCTTGACTGCTGCTTCCATGGGCATATGGATATTGACTGTGGATCCAAGTAAAATGAAATCCCTGACAACTTCAATCTTTTCTCCATTTATCAAGATGTTGCTTATTGGTCTGGTTGTTCTCTTTATGTAGAGAAGTAATCCATGCTGAAGGTTGTAGTCTTTGATCTTCCTCAGTAAGTGTTTCAAGTCTTCACTTTTAGCAAGGAAGTTTGTGTCATTGACATATTGTAGGTTGTAATGAGCCTTCCTCCAATCCTGATGCCATGTTCTTCAAAGGAATGTGGGAGGCAACACCCTTAATCAAATGACAGCTGGATCCTATGTAATGGGAGTTTCCCTGGGGGGGGGGGTGGCCTGCATCACTTTTTATCTTACAAGAGATAAAAGAAGAGAGAAGGGGGGGGACCTCTTACTCCAAAATAGAAGTGCCAAGTTCTCTGTACTGTGAACCCCTTCGACACAGGAGATTGATTTCAAGACACATGGAGATCTCCAAGGGTTGCCAAGACTACAGATGCTGAAACAAGACAAAGATCTTCCCCTAGAGCTGACAGAGAGAAAGACTTCCCCTGGAACTGGAACCCTGAATTTGGATTTCTGGCCTCCTAAATTGTAAGAGAATACATTTATGTTCACTAAAAGCCATGTACTTCTCATATTTCTATTATGTTGTTATGTGCCATCGAGTCAGACCTGACTCATAGCAACCCCTCCTTGGGTTTCCAAGGCAGTATCACTATGGAAATAGATTGCCCCATCTTCCTTCCAAGGAGTGGCTAGTGGGTTTGAACCACCAGCCTTCTGATTAGCAGTCAGATGCCTTAGGCTTTACACTACCAGAGCTCCCATTTCTATTATAGCAGCTCTAGATAACTAAGACATTGACTAAATCATAGGAGTGAGTTGGAAGCACAGTTAGATTCTTATTGTCAAAGTAAACTTCATGTTTATTAAAGATATAAAAGTCAAAAGAAAAATAAAAATACAGAAGTATTAAAACAGAAGAATATTGCTCTCTGTCTTGGTGCAGGAAAGTCTTTTAAATTTACAGATAAATATAAAATATTATAAAGTATAATATTAAAAGATTTGGCTATTTAATCTTTGAACTACAGCAATAATTTTTACTTTTAAATTTCTTTGTTGGTATTTAAACTTTTTAGAGCCAAAGACTTCTGGAAACAAAGGATTACATTTAGCTGCTAGGAAATATGTCCTCAACTATTTCTGTCAAGCATGAGCCAACCAATTCCAGTTCTAGTTCCTGTTGTCTGAAATGATTATATTGAGAACAAGAAGTCTATCAAAGTATAAAAAGAGTCATTTTCACTGTCGAGGTGAACAATCAACTTGTTAGCTAAATTTATAGGAGTGAAAAGAACAATACTGAATTTTCTAACCCTTGTCCTAACCTAAGCTGTAGCTGTAATTGTTGCTTCATTTTGCTGTTCTCTGCAACATACGCTGTGTAATGACTTTCCAATCACCCTGTAAATTTTAAGGTCATCCTAAAGTCTTCACATTCTTGCCAGGAAGTTAATGTATAAGCAAAGTGCTACCCAGCATGCCAATTGAGTCATAAACTTGTGGAGACTTAAAACCAGGCATCCTTTGCTTGCTGCTAATGCTAGAATATAATTTGTAGGATAGCTCAAGTGGGGTGGCCATTTTTGAAAGCAAATCACTAGGATTTTGGACCTGATCCATAGAAATTTATTTTTATTGAGCATTTATGTACAGTCATATGATTTGCAGTGCTCTTTAATTGTCACTTCACAAGCCACAAAATTTAATTGCCATCAAGATTTTCAATGAAGGTCTTTATTTTCCTGGAGCAACAAAGGAAGAACGAAAGTCAAGTATAGAAGAAATGTGTGACTAACTGCCTCCAAGAACATTGCCTCCATTGCCATGAGACTAGGACTAGATGGTGCCCAACTACCATTACTGAATATTTTGATAAAAGATTCTATAGAACAATCCTCATTAAGGGGAGGAAAAAAAAGGGGGGGGGGAGCTATGGTGGTGTAGTGCCTAAGGCATTTTGACTGCTAACCAGAAGGCTGACGGTTCAAACCCAACAGCCACTCCTTGGAAGGAAGGTTGAGCAATAATGTAGAAAAGAATTTCAGATTCTCATTTCTGGAGCCATGGAAGCTGGATGAACCCTTGAACCTATTGCCCTGATATAATCTTTAAACCTTAAACCAAAAATATGCCCTGAAGTCTTAAAACCAAACAATGTTGTTGTTAGGTGTCGTTGAGTCATCTCCTACTCATAGCAACACTATGCACAGCAGAACAAAACACTGCCCAGTCTTGTGCCAGCTTTACAATCCTTGCTATACCTGAGCCCATCATTGCAGCCACTGTGTCAATCCATCTGGTTGAGGGCCCTTCTTTTCTTCATTGACCTTCCACTTTACCACAAACATGATATCCTTCTCCAGGGAATGGTTCCTTCTGATAACATGACCAAAGTAGGTGAGATGAAGTCTGGCCATTCTTGCTTCCAAGGAGCATTCCAGCTGTACTTCATCCAGGACAGATTTGTTAGTCTTTTTAGAAGACCATGGGACTAATAAGTTTAGCTTAAATAGTAAAAAATGTCTACCTTGAACATTATTCTCTTTCAAGAAATATCTCTATGGGATCAAAGTGACAACAGCAACTCAAAAGATTAGATATGAACCTTAGGGGACAATGAATTTTTTCATGGAGAAGTACCAACTCAGAAAAGGAAGGTGAGAATGGATGTACAACTCGAAAAATGTAATCAATGTCACTGAAGTACATGCAGAAATTGTTGAATTGGTGTATGTATTGCTGTGTACATTCCCAACAACAATAAATAAATAAATAAATAAATAAATAATACAGACTCTATGAAGTGCAGTTCTATTCTGCATACTTAAAGTCACCATGAGTCAGAATCGACTCAGTGACAACTAACAACAACGGCAAAAGTAAATTGTGGATTAAAAAGTAAATCAAACTCACTGCTGTCCAGTCAGATCCAACTCATAGTGACCCCTCCTTGGGTTTCTGAGGCAGTATCGCTACGGAAGTAGATTGCCCAACCTTCCTTCCAAGGAGAGTGTGGTGGGTTTGAACTGCCAGTCTTCGGGTTAGCAGTCAAATGTCTTAGACACCAGGCCACCAGAACTCCTAATTGTGGATTATAATAATTTAAATGCAAACCTCCTTTCAGTGCCCATTTGCAGGTGGCAAAGACTATTGTGTGGTATGCTGGAGCCAACTCACACTAGCTTATGAGAGCTGAATGAGCACATTTCTTCCCACGCCCATGTCCAGTAACATCACATTGGTAAGTTAAAACAGGCTATGACAGAAACACTACAAACCAATGTTTTTTTTCTGTTTTTATTTTTCCACAGAGATCTAGTTGTTAAACATTTACCAGCACACCTCTGGGCCATGTGCAATGGAAGCCTGGAAAAACAGACTTTCTGGGTTGTACTGGGAAATTTCAGCTAAAAAATTGGATTCAAATTTTTTGAATGATATTTCTACTTACCAAATCTGACAGACAAATTGACTTACCAGGAGCAATATGTAGAAGAATCACATACCTACCTTAAACTCAATCAAGGGACCAATAATAAGAAAAGGTAAAAGAAAAAAAAAAAAAA
>NW_006921734.1:5711724-5714872 GCF_000298275.1 Orycteropus afer afer
TCCCAATGACTGGTTTGTTGTTGTTCTTATTATGTGTTGAGTCAGACTGACTCTTAGCGACCCCTCCTTGGGTTTCTGAGACAGTATCACTACAGAAGTAGATTGCCCAACCTTCCTTCCAAGGAGTGGCTGGTGGGTTTGAACCACAAGCCTAGACAGTGTTAATTTCCTATCCCACTGCTAACTCTTCCCTCTCCCCCTCCTAGAAAAATGCAACAGGTATTCAGCACAGATTTACAATAAACCAAAAAACCAAACTCACTGCCGTTGAGTTGGATCCAACTCATAATGACCCCTCCTTGAGTTTCTGAAGCAGTATCACTACAGAAGTAGATTGCCCAATCTTCCTTCGAGGACTGGCTGGTGGGTTTGAATCTCCAGCCTTCTGGGTAGCAGTCAAATGCCTTAGGTACTATGCCACCAGAGCTCCCCAGATTTACAATAGTTGAGAAATATTCAAATGAAATTCAAAATAAGATGAAAATCAGCATCTATTATTAGTCAAAAATCACAAGTACTTTTTTTGTAATAATCCATCACCATTTCTTGCTGAATTTTCTTTTCTCTCAAAGAAGTCTGAAAAATACCATCAATAAAATGATTTGAGCTTAATCCATTTTGTCACAATACTGACAAATGGGATGGTAAACTTTACTCATAAAATGTTTCTGTTGCATAATATCTGATATGTGACAGTCTTTAAAATAAAATCCATAAGTGTTCAAGGGAAATTATACTTCAAAAGATTGCTTTTCTAGGACCTGAAAAGTACAAGGAGAATAAGATCAATGCAGATATATTCAACCGTTACTTTCAAACAATGTCAAATTACATTATTTTATTTCTATTACCTCTATTTCTCTGTGGCTCATGTGACAGTATTTTATTTAATTATTTTGTTTATTTATATTTATTTATTTTAATTATTTTATTTTATTGTGATTTGGGTGAAAGTTTACAGAGCATATTCTCTTTCCATACAGCAGTTCATATATACTTTATCTCAGGACATTGATTATAATTTACCCCCATGCAACAGCTCCCCACCCACTTGCTCCCCATAATTACCTTTTCCCTGTGTCCATCTCTCCATGCACTCCTGCCCCCTGAGCTATCTCTCTGTGCATAAATAGCTTGTCTTTCTCCCATTATTGTTCTCTCCAAGAAGTGTATCTACCTCAGGTAAATGTTCAACTCATATGCCTGTCTTTTGCTTGGCTAGAAGCCATGGGTGTGAGTCCAATTCTAGACCTGAAGGGCAGTTAGAGGCCATAGTCTCAGTGGTTCCACCAGGCTCTATCAGACCAGTAAACCTCCCCCCCTCCTTTATTTTATTTTTTTTCCAAATGATTTTGAGTTTTGTTCCACATTGTTCTCTCTCTCTACCCAGGATCTCCTACATAGATCCCCCTCTGAGTGGTTGGCAGTGGCAGCTGGGCACCATCTAGTTCTTCTGGTCTCATAGTTATATAGGGTGTGCAGATTACATGGTGCACCAGTCACTGGGATAAATTTTATCCATAAATCTTTAGTTTTCTTCATTCTGTGCTCTGGATGAGGAGAGACCCATTGTTGCATCTAGATGGCTGCTTGCAAGCTTTTAAGATCCCAATCGCTACTCACCAAAGTAGGAGGTGGAGCAATGTTTTGTGTACTATGTTATGCCAAATGAGCCTAATGTCCCCTGAGACTATGATCCTGAGCCCACAGGTTTAACTACTTGCTCCCTCTGGGTAGCTGGCCATGACCAAGAAGTGACTACAACCTTGCCCCTTTTCAGATCTACCATACACCTGGGAATTCTTACAGAACATACAAATACACCTGTAGAAACATTGTCTGTCAACCCTATACGTGGTCTTGGATACACTCCCCACTGGATAGATATACCTAATAATTCAGCCTGTCTACCCATCTATCCACCCATACACCCATGTTTACCTTCAACTGACAGCACGGTACTGTATGTGCAAAAGGGTTCATCTTTATTGTCTGCACCTCCCATGTACCTCTCTGTTTCCTCTTCCTCAATGCCACCATGTTGATCACTCACACTTGGAACATTGCCTTTCTCTTCACTCAAGTCAATACTTATCTCTACCTATCTAACAGTATTCTCTCACCTCCCCTCTTACACCTGGTAACAAACAAAGAAAATTGCCTTCCATATATACACTTTTCCTTGACTTTTACAATAACGGACAAATACAATATTTGTCCTTCTGCAATTGACTTATTTCACTCAGCATAACATCCTCCAAGTTCATCCACATTATGTGATGTTTTGCAGATTCTAGGTTATTCTTGCAGTTGCATAGTATTCCATTGTGTGTATGTACCATAGTTTGGTTATCCATTCTTCAGTTGATGAACACTTAGATTGTTTCCGTCTTTTGGCTATTGTAAACAGTGCTGCAATGAACATAAGTGTGCATATGTCTGTTCTTGTCATGGCTCTCACTTCTTTAGGATATATACCTAGTAATGGAATGATTGGATAAAATGATATTTCTAATTCCAACTTCTTAAGGAGCTCTGGTAGCATAGTGCCTAAGGCACTTGACTTCTAACCAGAAGGCTGGTGGTTCAAACCCACCAGCCACTCCTCGGAAGGAAGGTGGGGCAATCTACTTCCGTAGTGATACTGCCTCAGAAACTCAAGGAGCGGTCACTATGAGTCGGGGCTGACTTGACGGCATACAACAACAACAATAAGGAATCACTATATTGCTTTCCACAGTGGTTGAACCATTTTACAGTCCCATCAGCAGTGTATGAGAATAGCAATCTCTCCACTTCCTTGCCAGTATTTGTTTTCTGTCTTGTTGAAGTAATGCTGGGGCAAGGTGGTATCTCATTGTTGTTTTGATTTGCATCTCTCTAATGGCTAATGATCGTGAGCATTTCTTCATATGTTTGTTGCCCACCTGAATATCCTCCTTGGTGAAGTGTCTATTCACATCTTCTCCCCATTTTTAATCATTTGTCTTTTTGCTGTTGAGGTGTTAGAGTTTTCTATAAATTTTAGAGATAAGTCCCTTGTCAGATATGTCATTGCCAAATAATTTCTCCCAATCTATAGGTTCTCTTTTGACTTTTTTTTTGGAGAAGTCTTTGGAAGCACTTAAAAATTTAACTTTCAGAAGGT
>NW_006921734.1:5718887-5733022 GCF_000298275.1 Orycteropus afer afer
TTAAAGCCTCCAAATTGTAAGAATAAACTCCTGTTTGTTAAGGCCATCCCATTTGTGGTATATTCTTGTCAGAGTGGCACTAGGTAACCAGAACAGTTGTGTTTTCATTCTCATTTGTTTCAAGGAATTTTTTAATATCAGTTTTTATTTCCTCTCTTACCCAGTCTTTCTTAAGGAGGGTGTTGTTCAGTTTCCATGTGTTTGCTGTTTTTCCATTGATCTTCCTATTGTTGATTTCTAATGTGATAGCATTATGATGCTTTGCAGTATTTCAATGTTTTTAAATTGATTAAGGCTTGCTTTATGGCCTAACAGATAGTCTATCATGGAAAATATTCCATATGCACTGGAAAAGAATTTATATTGTGCTGTTGTTGGGTGAAGTGTTCTGTAGATGTCTGTAAGGTCAAATTGGTGGATTGTATTGTTTAGCTCTTTTGCATCTTTGTTTTCTTTCCAGTTGTTCTATCTTTCAATGAAAGTGGTATATTAAAGTCTCCCACTATGACTGTGGAGTCATCTACTTGCCTTTTCAACTCTTTTAAAGTGTGATTAATGTATTTTTGGGCTCTTTCATTGGGTCCATAGATATTTACTATGGTTATATCTTCATGTTCAATTGATCTTTTAATCATTATATAATGTCCTTCCTTGTCTCATATGGTGATTTTTGTCTCAAAGTCAATTTGTTCAAAATTAACATTGCTACTCCTGCTATTTTACAGTTGCCATTTGTTTGATATATCTTTTTCCAACCTTTGATTTTTAGTCTATTTTTGTCTTTATCTCTAAGGTGTGTCTCCTGTAGACAGTATATTGATGAGTTCTGTTTTCTTATCCAATCTGCTACTCTCCGTCTCTTGAGTTGTGCATTTAAACCATTAACATTCAGTGTAATTATTGACAAGTATGAATTGGTAACTGTCATTTTGTTATGTGTTTTTTCATGGTGTTCCTGATTTCTTTGTTCCATATTATTTTCTGTGCTGAGCTCATTATGTTTCTGAATCATGTTATCATTTCCTTAGTTGCTATTGTTTTAGTATTTGCTGAATATTTGTGCTTGTCCTTTTTTATTGTGATGTGAAGGTTTATCATTTTTCTTTGAGGTTATCCTGTGATTTATAATTTTCTTCCTGAGTTTGAAACAGTCCAGTCTATCTTGCAACTCTCTTGACCTCCTCACCATTTAGAAGTTCTGTAACTACGCAGTATTTTCCCTCTTTTTGGTGTATAGTTGTCCTCACTTGCCAATTGATGTCTCTGGTTCCCTGTTTACAATCTTGTAAAGCTTATTTTACTTTGGATATTTCCATAGCTGTGGCTTCTGGGTTATGTCATCTTGCATATTAATGGTCAGTTGTTGTTTGCTATTTTTGGTTCTCTGTTCAAAGGACTCCCTTTAGTATCTCTTGTAAAGTTGGTCTGGTTTTAACAAATTCACTTAGTTTCTGCTTATCTGGAAATCTCCTAATTTTATTTTCATATTTGTGGGACAATTTTGCCTGGTATATAATTCTTGGTTGAAAATGTTTCTCTTTCAGGATTTTATATACACCATCCCATTGTCTTCTCTCTTGCATAGTTTCTGCTGAGAAATCAGAGTCTTACTGGTTGTCCTTTGTAAGAAACTTTTTGTTTTTCCCATGATGCTTTCAGGATTCTGTCTTTGTCTTTGGTTTTGATGAGTTTGATGATAATATGGTGATTTTCTTTTGGGGTCTATCCTGTTTGGGATTCATTGGACTTCCAGAATGGATACATTCTCATCTGTTATCATATCAGGGAAGTTCTCCCAACAATCTTCAACAATTTTTTCAGTGGTTTTATTTTTCTCTTTGTGTTCTAGAGTTCCAATGACATGGAGGTTATTCCTTTTGATGGTATGCCACATGAACCTTAGACTTTCTTCATTTTGTTTTGATCTTTTTTCTGATTGATCCCTTTCCAAAGAAGTATTCAGGTAATTGTCTTCAATCTAGTTAATTCTGTCTTCCATTGTATCAATTCTACTCCTTTGCCCTTTCAATATGTTTTCTATTTCTGACCATTTAGCATTAATCTTCTGGATTTCTCTCTGTAGGTTTAGAATCATTTCTAATTTTTCATTTATTTTGCCATTTTGTTCTTCTATTTTTTTCCAAAATTCTTCTGGGCTTTTGTCTGTTTTTTCCTTGGTCTATCTCTCAATCCTTTGAAGATATCTAAATATAATTCTTTTGAATTCTGTATCATAGCATTCCAATGCTGCTTCTTCCTCAGGGATGTGTCGTAGGTCTGTATCCTGCTCCATTGTTTCTACCACTTTATCTTGCTTCTTTGTGTGGACTGTGTTGGTCTACTGTCTCTGAAACACCATGGTGTTGTTGTATTTAGATTCTGTTACTGTGAACAGCAGCCAAGGGTTAGTTAGGCTCTTCTTGGTGGTTGTTTATCATTGGCCCATTGTTGGAGAAGGAAATAGTGGCTCTCATTCAGTAAGTGAAGCTGCAAGGGGTGTGGGTGTAGTTGTGTCGTATGGGGACTTTTGCTGTCTTCCACTCAGTTAGACAAAAATAACTGTTGAATAACCATCAAAAAAGTAAAAGCAAATGGACAAAAAATACATTGTGTAATCTCACACAGGGACAGTAACCAAAAAAAGAAAAAAGGGGGGTGGAACCCTGCAATATCTGGGGAGAGGGTAATAAGTGAAAAAAGGTAGAGAAGGAGAATAATGAAGGAAAAAAATAGGAAAAACACAAAAAAGAAAAACAAAGAATGTGTTTAACCATGTGAAACAAACAAAAAAAATTGCAACCAAGAACAGGGAAAAGAAAAAAAGCTGAAAATTAGAACCTGGGAAGGAAAAATAAAGAATAATTATAAAAAGGACAAAAGTAATAATAATAATAGTTTTAAAACAGACAAAAACAAACAAACTAAAAACAAGGAAAAATAAAATAAAAAAAGCAGGACTGGGCAGGGCAGGGCCCAGGCTCCGCTGATCACACAGAGTAGAATGGAATTCCTGCTGGCCTAGAAGGTGGGTGGGAGTGAGGGGTGGCTCCCCTCTGTTCACCAAGAGGGTGTGGGATATTGGAGTAACAAGGGGAATGTCTCACCTTTCCAATCGTCACACCCAGAATGTCCTTGCAGTTCCCAGCAAGTGGAGCCTGTTCTTAATCCCTGGAATCTGGGAGAATGCTATCGCTTTAAATATCCAAATTGATCAAACCACTTGTAAACATTCAAAATGGCTGCACCCTCTGGAAAGGCAAAAGTCCACAGCTCAGCCCACTTTCCTCTTTGCTGCACTCCCTTTTATACATCAGCCACCAGAGAAGACCTCCATGCAGTCCCTGACTAGCCGTGCTGATTTTTAGGTAGCGTAGTGCCTAAGGCACTTGACTGCTAACCAGAAGGCTGGTAGTTGAAACCCACCAGCCTCTCCTCAGAAGGAAGGTTGGATAATCTACTTCTGTAGTGATTCCGCCTCAGAAACCCGAAGTGGTGTCGCTATGAGTCAGATCCAAGTCTACCGTGCATAACAACAACATTTTAGGTCCTACCACCACTCAACAATATCCAAGCTCTCTTTGCCATCAGGATCACTGGCAGACCACAGCTGTGTATGTCTCCTTTTTTGGTGTTTTCATGCAAATTCTTCTGCTAGTTGGAGTTTGGTCCACTTCTATATCCTTCCCTTCAAAGCTCAGGGGTTCAGGATTATCTTCTGTATCTGTGTTAATTGGTTCCCATCTTCTTTGTTGAAGAGGGTCTGTGCAGTCTTTCTGCCTATTCTTCCATCTTCAGTATTTTATTTTTTTAAATAAACTTTTATTTTAGAATAATGTTACACCTACAGAAAATATGCAAAGTTAGTACAGAAGGTGTCTGTATACCTTTACCCAGTTTTTCCTATTGGTGTCATCCTACTACACCATGTTCTTCTATATGTCACAAGTAAGGAACCAACAATGGTACACTATTATAAACTCAGTACACTTTATTTAGATTTCACCAACTCTTTGCCCAATGTCCTTCTCTTATTCCAGGATCTCACCAATGTAACATATTAAATTATGCATCATGTCTCTGTAGCCTTCTTTGGTCTGTGACAATATCTCAGAATGTCCTTGTTCTTGATGACCCGACAGTTTCAGAGAGCACTGATCAAAGTTTTTACAGAATGTCCTTGAATTTGTGTTTGTTCAATTTTTGTCATGCTTAGACTAGGGTCATGGATTGGTGGGAGAAAGGCAGAAGTGAAGAGGTACTCTTATTACATCATGCCAAGGGTATATGCTATCAACAAGACACCGCTGATGATGTCAAATTTGGTCACCTGGACAAGGCAGGGTTTGCAAGATTTCTTTCCAACCCTGTTTTTTCCATGCTTTATTATTTGAAAGCAAATCATTGGTCAGTCCCTACTCAGTGAGCCTTGGGTAAAGGGTGGGGAGAGATGGGGAAGTGTTAAATACCACTTCCTGGAGCAGGTAATACTTACAATCATTAGCTGGAATTCTTCTACAAGAAACAATCTATGCTATACCAATTATGTATTATTCAGTCATATGTTTATATTAGTACAGGTTCAAATATCCTCAGGTACTTTTGTAAAGCACTGAGCTAATTTTTTTTACAGCAATGTGTTAAAAAAATGGCATAGTGACATTTATTGAAATTTATAGGAGGGGGAGCAGCTGACAAACATAGAGGGTGCATGTTATTTGCAAAATCATCATAATAATACAGTATGTTTATCCTAATTTTAACTAACTTCAGCACCTAGCCCAGGGCCTTATATAGATAGGGTGAATAGATCGATAGGTAACTGCCCTCAAGTAAACTTCATTTTATGGCAACCTTATGTACAACAGACCATCATTCTCGTGATCACCAACATCTTCGAGTCCATCATGTGGCTATCGTGTCAATTCATCTCACTGAGAGTCACCTTCACCTTCACTGGCCCTCTGTTTCACCAAACATGATATCTTCCTCCATTGATGGATCCCTCCTGATTATTTGTCCAAAGCAAGCAAGTCAGACAATATTTTGTTATGATCCATAAGGCTTTTTTTTTTTTTGAATAGCCAGGCCTTTCTTTTTGTTGTTTTTTGTCATTTATTTATTTATTTATTTAATTGTCCTTTTGGTGCAAATTAACAAAGCAGATTTGTTTTACATTCAACAGTTTATGCAAATTTGATTTCCCACCCAATTATCAACCCCAACCATAAAAATCTCCCCTCCCCTCCCCTCCCTGTGACTACCTCTTCCCTGTGCACTTCTTATCTATGCACTCCTCTCTGTCCAGTTTTCCCTCTGTGTGAATGCTGCCCCTCTGGTGTCTCATAGCTGATTGATCTAAGGGGTGCATCTCCCTAGAGTAAGTGGGTGCATTGCCCTGGGATAGATGTTCTGCATGTAGGTCTTTCTATTGTTGGGCTGAGAGCCAATCCATGGAAGTGAGTCCATTTCAAAGCCCAAAGGGTAACCCAGGCCATAATCTCAGGGGTTCCACCAGTCTTTATCTGACCAATAATTTTGGTCATTTTTGTGTTTTTGAATTTTGTTCCACATTTTTCTTCCCACTCTATGTAGGATCTCTAGTTTTGATCCCTTTCTAAGTGGTTGGCCTTTGTAGCCAGGCACCTTCTAGTTTTTCTGGTCTCCAGGTCATGAAGGCTGAAGTCCTTGTGGTCCATCTTATCCTTGGACTAATTGTTTCCAGATGCCTTTGGTTTTCTTCACTCTTCTTTGCTTCAGATAAGAGATGCTTCAGATGCATCTTAGATGGCCTCTCAAAAGCTTTTAAACCCCAGTCACTACTCACCAAAGTAGATTGTAGAACAAGATTTAAAAAAAAAAAAAAATTATTGTTATTTGGGTGAACGTTTACAGAGCAAATTCACTTTCTATACAGCAGCTCACATACACTCTGTCTCATGACATTGACTGCAATTTTCCACAATGCAACAGCTCCCCTCCCACTTCCTCCCCATAGTTACCTCTTCCCTGTGTCCTTCCTTCTTGTTTTGATTACCTTGTGCCATGCTAACAGAAATATACCACAAATGGGATGGCTTTAACAAACAGGAATTTATTCTCTTACAGTTTGGAGGCTTTAAGTCTGAGTTCAAAGTGCCAGGCTCTAGGGGCTGGGTGAAAGCCCCTCACCCTTGGGCTTCAGCTCTGTCTCCAGCTCTCAGCCCACTGAAGCTAAAGACATTTCTTCATTCAGACAGCTACTGGATACTGAGACTGAGAAGCCCAAGGTTGACAGGTAAAAAGGCACAATCCCAATGTTACCAAACCACATGATAGGCCATTAATTCAAGTCCATTGAAATTCCCGAGGTTGGTAGAGCATGGCAAGCTGCTGAACAATGATGCCACACTTCCCATGCACTCCTGCCACCTGAGCTGTCTCCCTGAGCATACACAGCCCTTCTATTCTCTCATGATTTATCTCTCCAACAAGTGTATCTACCTCATGTAAATGTTCAACTCATGTGCCTGTCCTTTGCTTGGCTGGAAGCCATTGGAGTAGGTTCTATTCCAGACCTGAAGGGGAGCTAGGGGGCATAGTCTCAGTGGTTCCATCAGGTCTATTATATCAGACCAGCAAATCTGCTCCCTCACTTTTTTAATGATTTTGAGTTTTATTCCACATTGTTCTCCCATTCTATCCAGGATCTCCTATATAGATCTCCCTCACAGTGCTTAAGAGTGGTAGCGGGCACTGTCTAGTTCTTTTGGTCTCATAGTCATATAGGCTGAAGATCACATGGTGCATCAGCTGCGTGGACTAATTGTTTCCACGTGTCTTTGGTTTTCTTCATTCTTCTTTGCTCAGAACCCAGTGTTGCATCTAGATGGCTGCTTGCAAGATTTTGAGATCCCAGTCACTACTCACCAAAGTTAAGATGTGGAACAATGTAGAACAAGATTTTTATGTACTATATTGTGCCAATTGAGCATGATGTCTCCTGAGAGTATGATCCTGAGTCTGCAGGCCCTGTCATTCTTTTTCTCAAGGTGTTTAGTTTTCTGTGAGAAGTTACTCCAACTCAGTCTTCAGTTGCTTCTTAATGTATGTGACTAATTTTGTAGCATAAGTGCATACGTAAGATTATCTTTAGCCAAATCAATCCCTGGCCTAGGGTATATTCCTGTTTACCTACCCCCACCTGATCTTCTCACCTGTCTATGCATTTATCCATAGCCTGGTTTTTGGTGTTAGTGGTAATGCAGTATTGTGCATGTACTAGTATTTGCCTCTGTTGTCTATATCTTATGACCACATTTCAGTGTCCTTCCTTTCCCCAGTGTCATCATGCTGGTCACAGACTCCTTCTATGCCATCCCTCCCCTCACCCAAATCAACATATGACCCCCCCAACTAGTCCAAAATTTTTCTTCCCCTTCCCTCCCATCCCTTGTAACTGACAAAGTGAATTTTCTTCACTGAGTAAGCATTTCCTTGACTTTTTATAATAATAAGCTCTTATAATATTGGTCCTCTCTGATTGACTTATTTCACTTGGCATAATGTCCTCCAAATTCTTCCACATTGTGAGATGATTAATGTATTATTCATTATTATTTAATGTTGCATAATATTCCATTTTGTGAATGTACCATAGTTTGATTATCCATTCATCTGCTGATGGACATTTTGATTGTTTCCATCTCTTCGCTAAAGAGAATTGTGCTGCAATGAGCATGGTGTGCACATGCCTGTTCATGTCCTGTCTCTCACATCTTTAGGATATATTCCTAGTAAAGGAATTGCTGGATCAAATGGTTTTTCTATTTTCAGTTTTTTAAGGAATTGCTATACCATTTTCCATAATGGTTGTACCATTTTGCAGTCCCACCAGCAGTGCATGAGAGTTCCAATCACTCCACATCCTCACCAGCATTTTTTATTTTCTGTCTTGTTGAATTTTGCTGTTATTGCTAGGGTAAGATAATATCTCATTGGTGTTTTGATTTGCATCTCTCTAATTAGCCAGGCCTTTCTTCCTATTTATCATAGTCTAGAAGCTCACTGAAACCTGAGTACTATGAGTGAACTGCTGATATTTGAAATACTGGTAACATAGCTTCCAGAATCATGTTGTTGTTTTGTGCCGTTGAGTTGCCCCGACTCATAGCGACCCCTCCTTGGGTTTCCAAGGCAGTATCACTATGGAGGTAGATTGCTCAACCTTCCTTCCGAGGAGTGGCTGGTGAGTTTGAACTGCCAGCCTTCTGGTTAGAATCATGTTGTTGTTGTTGTTGTTATGTGCCGTCGAGTCGGCCCCGACTCATAGCGACCCCTCCTTGGGTTTCCGAGGCAGTATCACTATGGAAGTAGGATTGCCTAACCTTCCTTCCGAGGAGTGGCTGGTGGGTTTGAACCGTCAGCCTTCTGGTTAGCAGGCAAGTGACTTAGCCACTATGCTACCAGAGCTCCCTCATAGCAGCATGCAAATCACCACAGTAGACAACTGACAGACAAGTGCTGGGTACAGGGTAGGCACCCAATGAATATTTTTTAAATTAAATTAGTTTCACAAATGGCAATAATACTGTCTGTCCTTTATTATGCAACTCCTATTGATGACATTTTATGTACATTTTTTGTTGTTTAATTCTCATAACTCTGCAAAGCAGCAGTTATTTTTAAAATCAGAATCTGAAACTCAAAACAGTTATGTTACTTGCTTATGGTTATGCAGCTTGTAAACTATTGAAATTTGAACACAAGACTGTATATCTTCAAAGCACATTTTCTTTTCTTTGCATCAGGGACAGCAAATAGGTCCCAATTCTTATGCATACTTCAGTCAAGTTCATGGAGAAGTGAGAGATTCTATGAGGACTCAGCAACTCAGCAGAGAAAAGAGCCTGACTGTGGGGACAGGATAAGGTGTGCAAGTTTGGTATCTCTGCTTCACATGATATTGTACTTCAACAAAGACAAATGAGATAGAGTGAGCAATTTACCCAAGGCCATTGTTCAACATGATAAGGACAAAATCTAAAACTTACCAATTTTCAATATTGGCTATGGAACTGCACTGTTTATTTCTTTCAGGATCTCATTAGCGCTTCATGTAAGTAGTTTAGTTGGGTGTGAGCAGACAAGATTGGGAAATACAACCTTGTCTGGCAAAAGACAAGGGAGACAAAATAATATTTTTTGTTCTTTTTCTTTAAAACTGTCACAATATCTTTTTTATAGTCCTTTCTTTATACAAATATTTAACTCTACTACTCTCTTTTGGATTCTCTGCTTAAGACCACCTTATAAAAAGATTATTTTAGCAGTTCAGCAGAAAAAAATAATACCTGTGCATGACATCTAAAACATATCCACCTTATCTCAAATTCAATTCCACAGTAAGTTACTAGGATATTTCTTTCAAGTCCTATGAGATTTTTTCCCTCACTTTGTTAGACCCTAAGAATTTATATCTATTTCATCCTGCATATCTTTTTCCAGGAGGCAGCTTATAAATGTGAGAAAACCACTGCAATTTCCCAGGAGAAGAAGGTTACCCACAACCACACTTTCATATCTTTAGTGTACATTTCTGTTCCATGCTGTGAAAAAAATGGTCATTTTTCATATACAAAATGTGTGATTGGTTTTAGATGTGTGTGTGGCACAATTGCATATTTTCCTTGATAACTATAGAACTTTATAGGTAAATTCATTCTCCTCCTGAAACTATGAAGGTAAAAATGTCAAAATAGAGTACTAAAATCCATGTAACACACTATTATAATTCAAATAGTGACAGCAAAGCAAAGAATATTGGTTGAATTCTTCACAGATCTCCAAATTTTTAAATACAGGTCATTGCATGGCCTTTTCCACATTGAAAGTTTGTCCAATGAACATCTCTGGCTTAACAACTGTGGCCATGTCAGGTGAGCAACATAGATGGTGCTCAAGAAAATAAACAGATTGTTTTTGTTTGTTTGTTTGCTTGTTTCTGTGACAGTATTTCTTCATCAGTAAACACGTATGGTCTTGAGCCATTTGGAAGGTACTTGACTGATTTGTGCTCAATTGCTAACCTAAAGGTTGGTTGTTGTTGTTGTAGTTATGTGCTGTCAAGTTGGACCCAACTCATAGCGACTCCTCCTTGGGTTTCTGAGGTAGTATCACTACAGAAGTAGATTGCCCCATCTTCCTTCTGAGAAGTGGCTGGTGGATTTGAACTGCCAGCCTTCTGGTTAGCAGTCAAGTACCTTAGCCACTATGCTACCAGAGCTCCTAAAGGTTGGTAGTTCAAATATACCTAGCAGTAGTGTGGATGAAAATGCCTGGTGATATGTTTCCATTAAGGTTATAATCTTAATCTTAAAAGAAAACCTTTTGGAGCAGTTCTAAACTGTAACACATGGCATCTCCATGAGTTGATTCAACTCAATAGCAACAGCTTTGGTTTATGGAGCTCTGGTGATGCAGTAGTTAATGCATTCAGCTCTTAACCAAAAGGTCTGTGGTTCAAACCCAACCACTGCTCCATGGTAGAAATATTCTGCAGTTTATTACTGTAAAGATTTACAGCCTTGGTAAACCTATGGGGCAATTTTACTCTGCCCTATACCAACAAAAAAAACCAAACTCACTGCCGTTAAGTCGGTTCCAACTCATAGCAACCCCTCCTTGGGTTTTGGTATTGCTACAGAAGTAGATTGCCCAGTCTTCCTTCTGAGGAGTGGCTGGTGATTTGAACTGTCAGCTTTCTGATTAGCAGTCAAATACCCTAGGCACTATACCACCAGAGCTCCTTCTATAGGGTTGCTAAAAGTCTGAGTCAACTTGATGACAGTGGATTAGGGTTGGAATCATATATGATATGAAATATGGAAAAATTATTAAGACCAATGTTATTGTCACTTGGGAATCTCACCTATTTTCATTTAATTTTCTTTAGGAAATCTTCCAAAGAGAATGATACAATGAACAACCAAGAAAAGAGTTGGATACTAGCTAAGTCAATAACAGTGTCATCAAATGGAGAAGAAAAAGCAATGTTTTCCCAGGTATGTTTTCTTACATAGATGCCTGACTCAGCAGTCTATTCAGAGGACCATGAAATGATGATTCATTTTAAACCCTTTCTCTGTGGCTCCAAAACGGTCCTCTCTCCTACATGATTTCCTTCATTGATACATAAAAGTTATTCTTTTATGTATGTATGGAGAATTTTGTCAACTTCAGTGAGTTTGTTAACAAAACAAAAATATGGAGGATTCCAAGATGGCGGAATAGGCAGAAAGACTGCAAAGACCCTCTTCAACAAAGAAAAGGGGAACCAATTAATACAGACACAGAAATAATTCAGGACCCCTGAGCCTTGACGGGAAGGATATAGAAGTGGACTAAACCCCAACTAGCAGAAGAATTTGCATGAAAATATCAAAAAAGGAGACATACAGAGCTGCAGTCTGGCAGCGATCCTGAGCAAGCTTGACAGCATGGCACAGACAGCTTGGAGAGTGCCAAGTGGTGGTAGGACCTAAGAATCAACCTAAAAATCAGCACTGCTAGCCAGAGACTGCACGGAGGACTGCTCTGGTGGCTGTGGAATAAAAGGGGAAGCAGCGGTGGAGAGGAAGACAGGCTGATCTGTGGACTTTTGCCTGTCTGGAGGGCGCCGCATTTTGAATGTTTACAAGTGGCTTGACCATTTTGGATATTTAAAGAGACAGCACTCTCCGAGATTCCAGGGGCTTAAGAACAGATTCTGCTTGCCAGTAACCCCAAGGACACTCTGGACCTGCAAGACTGAAAAGGTGCGACATTCCTTTTCTTACTCTTATATCACACACCCGCTTGGTGAAAGGAGGTGCGGCCATCACCCACTCCTACCCATCTTCTGGGACCACAGGAAATCCATCCCAGTCTGTGTGCTCGGTGGAGCCTGGGTGCCCTGCCCTGTCCTCCACCGATTTTTTTCTTTTCCTTTTTTTTTTCTTTTTCTCTTTCTTTTTTCCACTGTTTAGTTTGCTTTTATTTGTCCATTTTAAAACTACTATTATTATTAATACTTTTGTCCTTTTTACTATTACTCTTTATTCTTCCCCTCCAAGGTCCTAGTTTACAGTATTTTTTTCTTTTTACTGTTCCTTGTTAAAAAATTTTTTTTTTATTTAAATTCATTTTTTTTCTTTGCTCCCTTTTTTGTCATGGTTAACCTCATTCCTTGTTTTTCTTTTTCCATTTTTCTCATTTTTTTCTTCATTATACACCTTCTCTACCTTTTTTCTCTTAGTGGCCTATCCCCAGACATTGCAGGTTTTCTTGTATTTTTCTTCTTATTTTTTCCCTTTTTACTTTTTTTTGGTTACTGTTCCTGTGTGTTTACATGGTGTATTTTTTGTCCATGTGCTTTTAGTTTTTTGATGATTATTCCATTGTAATTTTTGGTCTAAATGAGTGGGAGACAGCAAAAGTCCCCATAAGATACAACTACACCCACATGTCCTGCAACTTCACTTACTGAGTGAGGGCCACCACCTCCTTTTCCACCAATGGGCCAACAATAAAAAACCACCAAGAAGAGTCTGGATCACCCTTGGCTGCTCTTCACAAACAGTTAACAGAGATCTAAATACAACACAATGTCTCAGAGACAACAGACCATCACAGTCCACACAAAGAAGCAAGATAAAGTGGTAGAAACAAAGAAATAGGATACTGATCCAGAACATATCACTGAGGAAGAAGCAGCATTGGAACTCTCTGATAAGGAATTCAAAAAATTATATTTAGTTATCTTCAAAGGATTGAGAGACAGACCAAAGAAAACACAGAAAAAAAAACTTGGAAGAATTTTGGAAGAAAATACAAAAACAAAATGACAAAATAAATTAAAAATTAAAAATTATTATTAATCTACAGACAGAAATCCAGAAGATTAATACTAAATTGTCAGAAATAGATAACACATTGAAAGGGCAAAGGAGTAGAATTGATGCAATGGAAGACAGAAATAATGAGATTGAAGACAAATACTTGAATACTTCTTTGCAAAGGGATCAGTCAGACAAAAGATCAAAACAAAATGAAGACAGCCTAAGATTCAAGTGGAATACCATCAAAAGGAATAACCTATGTGTAATTGGAATTCCAGAACAGGAAGAGAAAAATAAAACCACTGAGAAGATTGTCCAAGATTTGTTGGAGGAGAACTTCTCTGACATGATGAAAGAGGTGAATATATCCATTCAGGAAGTCCAATGAACCCCAAACAGGATAGACCCCAAAGACACACCTCAAAAAAAAACATCATCAAACTCATCAAAACCAAAGACAAAGACAGAATCCTGAAAGCAGCACAGAAAAAACAAAAAGTTACCTACAAAGGACAGCCAGTAAGAATAAGCTCTGATTTCTCAGCAGAGACCATGCAAGTGAGAAGGCAATGGGATGGTATATATAAAACCCTGAAAGAGAAAAATTTTCAACCAAGAATTATATACCTGGCAAAACTGTGCCTCAAATATGATAGTGAAATTAGGAGATTTCCAGATAAGCAGAAACTAAGGGAATTTGTTAAAACCAGAACAACCTTACAAGAGATGCTGAAGAGAGTCTTTTGAACAGAGAACCAAATATAGCAAATAACAACCAACCATTAATACACAAGATGACATAACCCAGAAACCACAGCTATGGACATATCCATAGTAAAATGAGCTTACAAGTTTGTAAACAGGGAACCAGAGACATTACTTGGTAAGTGAGGACAAACTATAAACAAAAAGCAGGAAAAGACTGTGTAGTTACAGAATTTCTAAATGGTGAGGAAGTTAAGAGAGTTGCAAGATAGAATGGACTATTCTAAACTCAGGGAGAAGATTATAAATCGTAGGGTAACCTCAAAGAAAAATGACAAAACTTCATATCACAATAAAAAACAGGACAAGCACAAATACTCAGCAAATACTAAAACAACAGCCACAAAAGAAATGATAACACAATTCATAAACATAATGAGCTCAGCACAGAAAATAATATGGAACAAAGAAACCAGGGAACCCATGAAAAAACACATAATAAAATGACAGCAACCAATTCATACTTGTCAATAATTAAACTGAATGTTAATGGATTAGATGCACCAATCAAGAGAC
>NW_006921734.1:5734921-5741884 GCF_000298275.1 Orycteropus afer afer
TCAACATTGTACTGGAAGTCCTAGCCAGGGCCATAAGGCAAGAAAGGGAAATCAAAGGCATCCAAATTGGTAAGGAAGAAGTCAAACTATCCCTGTTTGCTGATGATATGATCCTATACGAAGAAAACCCGAGACTCAGTCAAAAATCTACTGGGACTAATTGAGAGATTTAGCATCATGTTAGGATATGAAATCAACATCCAAAAATCAGCTGGATTCCTCTACACCAGCAAAGATATTGCTGAAAAAGAAATAAGGAAATCAGTAATGTTTACAATAGCTATCAAAAAAATAAAATACTTGGGAATAAATCTTACCCGGGACACAAAAGACCTGTACAAAGAAAACTATAAAAAACAACTTAAAGAAACCATAAGAGATCTACATAAATAGAAGAACATCCCATGCTCGTGGATAGGAAGATTAAACATTGTGAAAATGTCAATTCTACCCAAAGCAATCCATACATTCAATGTAATCCCAATCCAGATCCCATCAACATTCTTTAGGAATATGGAAAAACTAATCAATAACTTTATATGGCAAGGAAAGAGACCTTGGATAAGCAAAGCACTGTTGAAGAAGAAGAACAAAGTAGGAGGTCTCTCACTGCTGGATCTCAAAACCTACTATACAGCCACAGTAGTCAAAACTACTTGGTATTGGCTTAAGGACAGATACATAGACCAATGGAATAGAATTGAGAACCCAGACATAGCTCCATCAACCTATGGTCAGCTGATCTTTGAAAAAGGGCCAAAATCCATTAAAAGGGGAAGAGAATGTTTATTTAATAAATGGTGCTGGAAAAACTGGAGATCCATTTGCAGAAAAATGAAACAAGATTTATACCTCATACCATACACAAAAATGAACTCCAGATGGATCAAAGACTTAAATGTGAAACCCAAAACTATAGAGGTCCTCAAGGAAAAACTAGGGGCAAATTTAGGGGCCCTAATATATGGCATAAACAGACTATCAAGCATAACTCAAAATGCACAAACAGCAGAAGAGAAACCAGATGTTGGGACCTTCTAAAAATTAAATTTTTATGTGCTTCCAAAGACTTCTCCAAAAGAGTCAAAAGAGAACCTACAGACTGGGAAAAGATATTTGGCAATGACATATCTGACAAGGTACTTATCTCTAGAATTTATAGAAAACTCCAACATTTCAATAACAATAAGACAAACAATCCAATTTAAAAATGGGCAGAAGACATGAATAGACACTTCACCAAGAATGATGTTCAAGCGGCCAACAAACATATCAAGAAATGCTCACAATCATTAGCTATTAGAGAGATGCAAATCAAAACAATGAGATACCATCTTGCTCCAGCACTAGTAGCAAAGTTCAACAAGACAGAAAATACCAAATGCTGGCAAGGATGTGGAGAGATTGGGACTCTCATACACTGCTGGTGGAACTGTAAAATGGTACAACTATTGTGGAAAGCAGTATGGTGATTCTTTCAAAATTTGAAACTATAAATACTATTTGACCCAGCTATTCCATTACTAGGTATATATCCTAAAGAAGTAAGAGACACGACAAGAACAGACATATGCACACTCATGTTCATCGCAGCACTATTTACAATAGCCAAAAGATGGAAACAACTTAGGTGTCCTTCAACTGAGCAATCAATAACAAAACTATGGTACATACACACAATGGAATACTATGCAACCCTAAAGAATAATGTAGAATCTGCAAAACACTGCATAACATGGATGAACTTAGAGGACATTATGCTGAGTGAAATAAGTCAATCACAAAAGGACAAATATTGTATTAGTCCGTTATTGTAAAAGTCAAGGAAACGTTTATCTATGGAAGGACATTTTCTTTGCTGGTTATCAGGGGTGGGAGGGGAGGGAAGGGAACACTGCTAGATAGATAAAGATAAGTATTGATTTGGGTGAAGGGAAGGACAATGTATCAAATGTGAGTGATCAATGTAGTGGCATTGAGGAAGAGAAAGACATCAAGAGGTATGTGGGAGTTACAGACAACAAAGATGAATCCTTTTGCACATATAGTACGACGTTGTCAGTGAAGGCAAGCATGGCTATATGGGTGTACAGGCTGAACTATTAGATTTGTCTATCAAGCAGGGAGTATACCCAAGAACACGTATAGGGTTGGCAGACAATGGTCCTATAAGTTTATGTGTATGATTTGAATTCCTAGGTGTATAGTAGAGCTGACAAGGGGCAAGGATGTAGTAACTGCGTGGTCACAGCCAGCTACCAAGAGGGACTGAATAGTTGAAACTATCTGCTTGGGATCATAGTCGCAGGGGACATCAAGCTCAATTGGCATAACATACTACACAAAACATTGTTCCACCTCTTACTTGGTGAGTAGCAACTGGAATCCTAAAAGCTAGCAAGCTACCATATAGATGCAACGATGGGTTTCTCTTCATCCAGAGTAAAGAAGAATGAAGAAAACCAAAAATTCATGTAAACAATTAGTCCTAGCGACTGGTACACCATCTGATCTGCAGCCTATACAACTATGAGACCAGAATAACTAGATGGTGCCCAGCTCCTACTGTCAACCACTTATAAGGGGAACTATGTAGGAGATCCTTGATAGAGAGGGAGAAAAATGTGGAACAAAACTCAAAATCATTTGGAGAAAAAAAAAGGGGGGGACCAGGTTTGCTGGTCCAATAGAGCCTCTTGGAACCACTGAGACTATGGTCCCTAGCTGCCCTTCAAGTATGGAATTGAACCCACACCTGTGGCTTCCAGTCACATATGTCTATTACAGGCATAGGAGTTGAACATTTACCTGAGGTAGATAAACGCCTTGGAGAGAACAATCGTGGGAGAAAGAAGGGCTGCTTATGCACAGGGAGACAGCACAAGGGGCAGGAGTGCATGGAGGGATGGACACAGGGAAGAGGTAACTATAGGGAGGAAGTATGAGGGGAGATGTTGCACTGTGGTAAATTGTGGTCAATGTCATGAGACAAAGTGTATGTGAACTTCTGTATGGAAAGTGAATTTGCTCTGTAAATTTTCACCCAAATCACAACTTCAAAAAAAAAAAAAAGTTTTTATTTAGTAAAAATAAATAAATAAATAAAAGTGACTTCCACCCCTGTGCAGTTAATATATTTCTGAGGTTATCTACACATTAAAGTAATGAAGGACTTATCATCTGAGATATATGAAACCAGTGCACAAACCACTCTATATCAGGCTTTGTGAAATACTACATAATTGAGGTAACACCAAATACATAGAGAGGAAATGTACGGAGTACTCCATTTGTACTTTTGTTCAATTGGGGTTAATGCCTATTTATAATTCTGATGCTTCCCTCCTAATTTAAGGTGTGAAAATAAAGGAAATAGCCCTTTAAAGTTAAATAAATAAATAAAGCTATAAAGCAAGGAATTTACATATTATCTCTTTTGAAAAATCAAAAGTGGTTGGTGGACTGGCTGTAGATAAGACTACCATAATTGTACCTACTTTATAAAGTCCAAATATTTTAAATGGTTAGTTCAAAGTTACATATCTGGTTCTAGTGGTAGAATAAGGATTAGCATCCTTTCTTACTATAGTGCTATTTTACCCCTAATACCACTCAATAGTCTATGCAGCAGATATAGTAACCATCAAAGATTTTGGTACCTCTATCATCTTGGATGAAGCCCAAAGCAAGGGATTTCAATTCCACTTAATCCATATTTCCAGTCCAGGTGGCACAGTGGTTAAGTACTCGGCTACTTACAGAAAGATTGGCTATTCGAAACCATCAGCCTCTTTGCAGGAGAAAGATAAGGCAGTCTGTCTCCATAAAGATTACAGACTTGGAAATCCTATAGGACTTTTCTGTCTTATAGAGTCACTATGAGTCAGAATTGACTGGAAGGCAATGGATTTAATATACATTTCACAAGCTTGAGGGAGTCACTTACTACCTTCATAATTTGTTGTCATATTTGGATGGCTAAAAACCAAATCAAACTCCCTGCCATTGAGTCAATTCTGGCTCATAAGTGACCCCCATTACATTTCCAAGGCACTGAATCTTTAGGGAAGTAGAATACCCCCATCTTCCTTCCACAGAGCAGCTGACGGGCTTGAACTTTCAATCTTCTGTTTAGCAATAAAATGCCTTAGGCACTGCTCCACCAGAGCTCCTTATTTGCATGGCAGTACTACTTGTATTACAATTTTGCTAACACTGTCCTTTAAATAGATGCCCGAGTTTATGTCGAGAAAATTATTTTAAAAGGACAATTTATATCACTACTACAAGAAAATCAAAATATTTGCTAGAAATAAAGAAGCAAAAATAAATACAATAAAATCAAAATATTATTACTATCTTCTGTGTAGATAATTTTGCCTGTTAAAAGCTATAAAGCCTGAGGCCCTATCTCTCTTTGCTTTAGGGAAAAAGTGTCAGAGAAATGTTATGGACATTCTAATATCAAAGTTAGACTTTCACATAATCAAAAATTTTAGAGAAAATGGAAAAGCGTAACCTTACTTGATGCCTTGTGTCTCTACCATCTGAAAACTGGATCCTGGCCCCACAGTTTGGGAAGCACTGACCCCATTATTTAAGCACTTAACTTTCTAGTATTTCTAGACATGCTGTGAAGCCATTCTTTCTTTTCATGCCCATTGTACATCTCTGGCTTCCTTTTCTACTTCTAAATATTCATGTATTCATTAATTCATTTAGCTAATATTTACTGAATACAACTCTGCCAAACACCATGGTATTGAGGTACTAGAGTAAAGGACACAGCCTCAGCCCTCAGGGGAAGATAAGAGATGTATTCATGAACATTTGCATAATGTGCTCTGGTGCAATGAGACTGTAAAGGAAAAACGCCAATCTACATTAGGGAAGACTCCTTGGAAGACATAATCTATGAAGTGAGTTTCATAACATATGTAGGAATTAGTGAAGAAAATAAGTGGTAGGGGAGAGGACTAGAGGAAGACACATTCTAGGTTTATTGTAGGCAGAGCCACTGGCATATGTAAAGATACTCAGATATGAAAGATAATGATATACTTGGGAAATTACCGACCATGTTGTTGTTAGATGCTGTCAAGTTGACTTCAACTTTTGGAGACCCCATGTATGAAGATTAAAACTGCACCTTAGGGTTTTCAAGGTCGTGTGACCTTTTGGAAACAGATCACGTGGTCTGTCTTCCAAAGCACCTTTGGTTATGTTTTAACCTCCAACCTTTCAAATAGCAGTGGAGCACTTAACTGTTTGCATCACCCAGGGACTCTTTACAAGCTATAGATGGAGAAAAAGACTCCCAGATAATTGTATTTCTTTTCATGTCATTCATCTATCACATAGCAGCTTATGCTGTCTTCTGCTGTGCTTTATCTTCCACCATTAGATTACAAGCTCTCAGGAGACAAAGGTCCTGACTCTCACATCTTTATATCAAACAGAGCACTTAACACATTCAGGCATTCAATAAACTTGATGAGTGGTTAAATGAGCAGTGTGATTTAAACAAATCATTAACTTCACTATGCCGATTTTCTCACCCTTGCATGAGATAATTACATTACTTCTCTGGAACCTTTAATACGAGGATTAAATAAGGAAATACCTGTAAAGATATTGGTATAGTACAGAGAACATGATAAGAGCACAATAAATCTTACTTAGCACTTATTGTTATTACTGATGCAAGTTCTCATGTTTTAAGTTCAAGGCAGGATTCAGTGTGAAGAAATAATAAGATCATCACTCAAAATAGAAACCAAGCGGTAAGATGGCAGAATAGGCAAAAAGACTGCACAGACCCTCTTCAACAAAGAAAAGGGGAAGCAATTAACACAGATGCAGAAGATAATCTTGAACCACTGAGCTCTGAAGGGAAAGATATAGAAGTGGACTAAACTCCAACTAGCAGAAGAATTTGCATGAAATCACCAAAACAAGGAGACATACGGAGATGTAGTCTGCCACCAATTCTGACAGCACAGAAAGCTTGGATATTGCCAAGTGGTGGTAGGACCTAAGAATTAACCTAAAAATTGGCCCTGCTAGCCAGGGACTGCACGGAGGACTGCTCTGATGGCTGGTGAGTAAAATGGGAAGCAGAGAAGAGGAAGGTGGGCCAAGCTGTGAATTTTTGCCTGTCTGGAGGGTGCAGCCATTATGAATGTTTACAAGCAGTTTGACTATTTTGGATACTTAAAGCGACAGCTAAAATAAGTCCCTAGATTCCAGGGACTTAAGAACAGGCTCCACTTCCGGGAACCACAAGGACATTCAGGACGCAGACGACTGGAAAGACAGCAACACTCCCCATAGGACACAACTACACCCACACCTCCTGCAGCTTCACTTAGTGAGGGAGAGCCACCAATTCCTTTTAAACCAATGAGCCAATGATAAACAACCACCGGGAAGACCCTGACTCTCCTTACCTGGTCTTCAGAAACAATTAAAAGAGATCTAAATACAACAATCACAGTCCATACAAAGAAGCAAGATAAAGTGGTAGAAACAAGGGAACACGATACAGACCCAGAACACATCCCTGAGGAAGAAGCAGCATTAGAACTCTCTGATAAGGAATTCAAAAGAATTATATTCAGATATGTTCCAAGGATTGAGAGACAGACCAAGGAAAATACAGAGAAAACACTAGAACAATTTTAGAAGAAAATACAAGAACAAAATGACAAAAGAAATGAAAAATTAGAAATGATTCTCAATCAACAGATAGAGATCCAGATTAATACTAAATTGTCAGAAATAGATAACACATTGAAAGGGCAAAGGACTAGAATTGATGCAATGGAAGATAGAATTGATGAGATTGAAGACAAATACCTGAATACTTCTTTGCAAAGGGATCAATCAGAAAAAAGAAAGAAAAAAATGAAGAAAGCCTAAGGTTCTTGTGGTATACTGTCAAAAGGAATAACCTACATGTCA
>NW_006921734.1:5758210-5759941 GCF_000298275.1 Orycteropus afer afer
CATAATGTGGCTGAACTTGGAGGACATTATGCTGAGTGAAATAAGTCAATCACAGAAGGACAAATACTGTATTAGTCTGTTATTGTAAAAGTCAAGGAAAGGTTTATCTATGGAAGGAAATTTTCTTTGTTGGTTACCATGGGTGGGAGGGGAGGGAACACTGTTAGATAAGTAGAGATGAGTATTGATTTGTGTGAAGAGAAGGGCAATGTGCCAAATGTGAGTGATCAACATGGTGACACTGAGGAAGAGGAAGACATAAGAAGTACATGGGAGGTACACACAACAAAGATGAACCTTTTTGCACATACAGTACTGTGCTGTCAGTGAAGGCAAACATAGGTATATGGGTGGATAGATGAGTGGACAGGTTGAACTATTAGGTATGTCTATGCAGAGGGGAGTGTACCCAAGACCATGTATAGGGTTGGCAGACAATGGTTCTACAAGTATGTTTGTATGTTCTGTAAGAATTCCCAGGTGTATAGTAGAGCTAACAAGGGACAAGGTTATAGTCACTTCTTGGTCACAGCCAGAGACCCAGAGAAACCTAGTAGTTGAACCAGTGGGCTCGGGACCATAGTCACAGGGGACTTCAAGCTCCATTGGTATAACATACTACACAAAACATTGTTCACCTCCTACTTTGGCGAGTAGCAACTGAGATCCTAAAAGCTTGCAAGCAGCCATCTAGATGCAATGATGGGTCTCTCCTTGTTCAGAGCAAAGAAGAATGAAGAAAACCAAAGATTCATGGAAACAATTAGTCCAAGCAACTGGTACACCATGCAATCTGCACAGCCTATGCAACTATGAGACCAGAAGAACTAGATGGTGCCCAGCTATCACTGTCAACCACTGGGAGTGGGGTCTATGTAGGAGATCCTGGATAGAGAGGGCAAACAATGTAGAACAAAACTCAAAATCATTTGGGAAAAAAATAAAGTTGGGGAGGACTAGGTGTGCTGATCTGATAAAGCCTGGTAGGACCACTGAGACTATGGCTTCTAGCTGCCCTTCAGTTCTGGAATTGAACCCATACCTGTGGCTTCCAGCCAAGCAAAAGATAGGCATATGAGTTGAACATTTACCTGAGGGAGATACACTCCTTGGAGAGAACAATCATGGGAGAAAAAAGGGCTGTTTATGCACAGGGACACAGCTCAGGAGCAGGAGTGCATGGAGGGATGGACACAGGGAAGAGGTAACTATCGGGAGGAAGTGGGAGGGGTGTTGTTGCATTGAGGTAAATTGTAGTCAATATCCTGAGACATAGTTTATGTGAACTGCTGTATGGAAAATGAATTTGCTTTGTTAATTTTCACCCAAATCACAATTAAAAAAAAAAATAAAATAAAATAGAAACCAACATGGAAACCTCTGTATGAAGTGATGAGAGTTCCTCCAATCCTTCTTCCTATCTCTACAACCTTGGAAGATGCTGCTTTTATACTTTTCAGCATGAATAGAAAATTAAATAGAGGTCAGACAAGGCTGTCTGTCATCCAGACTCTTGATACACTATGCTCAGTAATGAAAGGAGCTTATAATATTATGTGAAGAATATTCAACAGCAAGGGAGGAGGGAAGTATTCACTTTCTCTTTTGTAGAGGAAAGTGGATTATTCAGTATTCCTCTATATAGAAATGGAAACTATTACATTAGAATTGAAGAAGAATACACATATGCAATTATGCATATATATATATATAATATGTGTGTGTGTGTGT
>NW_006921734.1:5760041-5766295 GCF_000298275.1 Orycteropus afer afer
ATATATACACTCTTATTTTTAAACTTCAAAGTCCTAAGTTCTTCTGAATTCTAAACTAGTAAGAAATGAGTTTCAATTGAAATAAAATGTGTTCATTTTATTTTTGAGCTTACACTATACTGTTTTCACTATAGTGTAAATAATATAGTAAAAACCCAGAAAACCCACGTGTTCTGGGTTTTTACTGTATGATATACACTGCAGAACAATTTACAAGCATGCTTTTATTTGACACTTATAATAATTCTGTGAGGTAGGTGGGAGCTCTGGTGGCGTACTATTATTAATCTCATTTGCACATAAGGTCTCAATAGATTCAATAATTTGCTCAAAATCACACAGCTAGAAAGTTACAGACTGGGATTTAAATCCAGGTCTGTCTTATTCTGAAGTTAGCATCCTTAATCACTACAGTTGACTAGTAGAACTATCAATGGATGAACAAATGAATGAAAGAGTAATTCTGATATGAATCTTTTTGATTTGCATGATTTTTTGAAAGTCCATTTACCTAAGTCATATTTCAGTGCCTAAGGCATTTGACTGCTAACCAGGAGGCTAGTGGTTCAAACCCACCATGCATTCCTCAGAAGCAATATTGGGCGATATAGTTCCTTAGCGATACTGCCTCAGAAACCTGGGGGGGGGGGATCGCTATGCGTTGGATCCAACTCGACGGCAGTGAGTTTGGTTTGGTTTTTGGTTACAAAGTTAGCTGTCTTTACCCTTAAGGATTGTGATGTAGCAAGCATGATAATAGGATTAACACAACTGGAAGAAATTGACTCCAATTAACCCAGCACAACCAAATAAAAGCCACAAGTTCTCCAAGGGCCCCAAAGATTCTAGGTAAAGGGTCCCTTCTATTTTTGTGCAGAAGCAAGTCATAAATACTCCTCTTGACAGAGTGTAATCATCTCAACTCTCCAGGTATCCTGTTATCAATCACCTTTCTTTCAATTCTAATACCTTTTCTATTTTCTATGCCCACAACAAGCTCTCTAAGAAGCTCTGGTGGCAGAGTGGATAAGACACTTGGCTGCTAACCAGAAGGTCAGCAGTTCAAACACACTGGCTGCTCCATGGAAGGAAGATGGGGCAGCTTTGGAAACCCAATGGGGGCTGCTATGAGTCGGAATCGACTCCATGACAGTGAGTTTGGTTTGGTTTTCATTAGCATGCTCTCTAAACTATGGAGAGGAAGCTCTGTGTTCTTCTAAGAGCGTACCTTAACAAGTGAGAACAACTTTTTCTTGGGTAAAGAAGGCAAACAAAACCAAGAGTGCATATACATCTTTCAGATAGCCTGTGCAAAGAAAAGAAGAATGGTTCAGGATTTCTTTGTGCCAGTGCATCTGAAATTACTGGTATCTTATATGGCTGTTTGCATTAATATGAATATCCTTTCTTGAATAAATGATATTTAAATTTAGAATACTTTCTCTTCTATTAAGCATATTAAAAATTCAGTTTGTGCATACCAATTTCCACCTTTGACCCCTTACCTCTACTTCAACTAAATTTAGAGTAGAGGCTCATCTCTACTTGGCTCAGCAGCAAGAGGAGAAGAAGTAGACTCTGGAGTGAGTGCTTTCCTCACTTTGCAGGGCACCATGTCGGACAACTCCATACCACACCATTCACATTGCACTCTGTGTGAATAATTCCCCTCTCGAAGTTGTGCAAAGTAGCTGCCACAGTCAGTCCTGGACCAAATTGTGAAACCAATAAAATTTGTCATAAGCTCATCCTACCTTTCATTCTGTTTCCCTCTTTCACGTGGTGGTGGTCTTTCTCACTTCCATCCCACCTCCCTCTTCTGGCACCTCCTAGAAGTCAAAGCAATCCGTGTGTGGTTGACATATGTAGTCAGCATGCGTGGTCAATTAGTTCACTCCTGATTCTATGCCCTATGAACTGTGTAACCTTGGGTAAGCAACTTCCTTTAGTTTCAGTTTCCTGAACTGTAAAATGAGGACAAGAACAGCATCTATCTCCTAGAGTTGTTGTGAGGACTAAATGAGATAAAAAATGTGAAACATTTAGACAAATGCCTAGCCCTCAGAAGAGTCGATGGATATTGACTATTTTTTACTGCTGTTATCATTATCGAAGCTGCCATCTGGCTGCCCAACCACCATCTAAAGCAGGAGGAAGTCTTGCTTATCCTCTAGTGAAGAGATACAGAGATGTTGATTAGCTCAAAGGGGTCCTATAGATTAGATAACCCCCCTGTCTTAGTTACCTAATGCTGGTATAATAGAAATACTATAAATGGGTACCTTGAACAAAGAAATTTATTTTCTTACAATTTAGGAAGACAGAAGTCTGAATTCAGACTTTCTCTCTCCGTAAGCTTTGGGAAAGTCATTGTTCTCTGTCTCCTTGGTGATCTTCATGTGGCATGGCATCTATCTTCCTCCATCTTTCCTTGTTCCTCTGTCCTAATATGATCTTTTTACAACTCAAAGGTGATTGGCTTAAAAAATACCCTACACTGATATGTCTTCTTAACCTAACAAAATCCATTCCTAAATGATATTATAATGAGCTACAGGGCTTAGGTTTACAACATATATTTTTCAGAACAAAATTTAATCCATAACATTCTGCTCTTTTGACTTCCCCAGATTTCTTGTCCTTTTCAAATATAAAACACATTCAACCCATCACACCTTTGCAAACATCTTAAATCAACCCTAATTTCAAAATCTCATCTTCTGAGTCTCTAAATCACTTATGCGTGAAACACTTGGCATATTCCATCCTGGGGTAAAATTCCTCCTCTTCGGTAAACCTGTGAAATCTACAAGTTATCTGATTCCAAAGTGCAATGGTGCAACAGGCACAAGGTAAACACTTCCATTACAAATGGGAGGAACTAGAAGGAAAGAAAAGGTAACTGGACATCAGAAGTCCAGAAGAATGAATTACATTAGCTCTAATGACCTGAAAATAATCCTCTGTTCTCTAGGACCAACTGAGAAATAGCCCCACCCTCTAGTCACTGGGTGTTGGCCATACTCTCTAGATTCTGAGTAAATCAGAATTCCTGGATTCCTGGCCTTGGGCTTCAGCTCCACCTTCCTGATCCATTAGGATGGCAATTCTGCCCCATCAGCTTTAGACAACCCCATTCTCCTAGTCCATCTCAATAGTCACCTCACCCCCTCAGCCTCAGTAGGTTCATGGAAGCAAGCCCTGCTCCTCAGTTTTGGGTGACGATCCCATGCTCTTGGCCAAATGGAATGGCAGTACCAGTCTAGAACTGAGTCATTGCATATCTGACTCTTTAAAACCTGGGAGGCCATGCCTTCCCCCTTTGAAACATAAGATGCTGTGTCTCCACCCTTTGAGGCCTAAGAGACCTTGTCTCTATCCTGTGAAACCAAGTCAGCCATGCTTCTTGTGCTCCATCCAACAGTTCTGCTGATCTCCAAGCTGCTCCAGGGATGGTCCTTTCCTTTTCTTGGAGGAAAACAGATGTAGCTCCTTTGGCCTGTATCCTGCCTGTAGAATTCCAAGAGGCAGAGAACTTTTCTTTTTTTCATCATATCTCTGCTTCTTTCAGTCTAAGCTAATGGGTTTTCTGCTATGGTAGTTGGTTAGATCCAGAAGCCACAGGCTTAATCTCTTTATAAAAGATTGTGTAGCCAAGTTCTTCAAGAAAATTCTAAGAGGTGTCTAATAGTTTGTACAACAGAATTTTCCATATCTTTAAGTTTTGTCTTCATTTTGCCATGCTCTTTTTTAAGTCCAACTCCTTCTTCTCACATTTTACTATAAGCTTGTTGTTGTTGTTGTTATGTGCCGTCAAGTCAGATCCGATTCCTAGTGACCCCTCCTAGGGTTTCCGAGGCACTATCACTACAGAAGTAGATTGTCCCATCTTCCTTCCGAGGAGTGGCTGGTGGGCTTGAACCGCCAGCCTTCTGGTTAGCAGTCAAGTGCCTTAGCCACTATGCTACCAGAACTCTCTTACTATAAGCAGCAAGGAGAAATCACATTACTCCTTTAAGATCTTGCTTAGAATTCTCTTCAGCTACATATCTACATTCATCAAGTTTTAGCTGCCACCAAACATTTAAACATAATTCAGGCAAGCTCTTTGCCACTGCATAAAAGGCATCACCCTTCCTCCATTGTCCAATCATACATTCATCATTTTCTTTTAAAGCCTCACCAGAGCACATTTAATGTCCACATTTCTAGCATAATTCTGCTGATGATGCTGTATGTCTTTTCTAATATGAGAGAGACTTTCTTCATAGGTCTCCTCACTTCTTTCTGAGACTTCACCAGAATTGCCTTTTACATACATAATTCTACCAACAATCTCTTTGAGAGAATCTGGGTTTTTGCTGTTGTTGTCAGCTGACATTGAGTTGAGTCGTCTGTGACTCACAGCAACCTTATGTATAACAGAACAAAACACTGCCTGATCCTGCACCACCCTCACAACATTAAAACTCTTCTAGCCTCCACCCATTACCCAATTCCAAAACTACTTCCACATTCTAGGCATTTGTTAGAGCGGTACTCCCTGCTCTGGTACCAAATTCTGTCTTAATCATCTAGTGCTACTATAACAGAAATACTGTAAATAGGTGGTTAGAAGGAACAGAAATTTATTTTCTCAGAATTTAGGAGGCTAGCAGTCAGAATTTAGGGCACTGGTCTTAGGGGAAGGCGTTCTCTCTCCGTCAGCTCTGGGGGAATATCCTTGTCTGTTATCAGGCTTGGTTCCTTGGTGCTCTTCATGTGGCATGGCTTCTCTCTGTGCCCCCTCATCTCTGCTTTTTGTGTTGCCTGCTTAATCTGCTCTATTATATCTCAAGAGATTTAAGATGCACCCTACACTAATACTGTCTCATGAACATAACCAACAAAACCCATTCCCAAATGGGATTATAACTACATGTATAGGGGCCAGAATTTATAACACATGTTTTTTGGGGACACAATGCAATCCATAAAATAGTCCCTCCATTTTTAGATGAGTAAGCTGAGATGCAGAGATGACAAGAAATGCCCAAATCACATAGTTAGTTTTAGAAGAATTGAGGACTAAAGCTAGAGTCTCCTACATCTCAGTACTTCTTACACCCTGTCAAACATTTGATTAAATTTCCATAGGACCAGCAGGCTTCAGCCATCCAGTCTCAATTATGAACAATTTCAATCAGGCATATGTATCTGGATGATTATAATCAGCTGCTAGAAAGCAAAGTCCTGATTGATCAACTCATTTTCATCCTCCTTTCCTTAACATGGGAATTAATGAGACAAACATTTTTGACTCATGAATCCACAGCAGTAAAAAGGAGAAAAGGGTTTATTCCTGAGTGTAGTTCTGACCAGGACCAGCTCTCCTGGGCCCCTGAAGGAAGGGCTCACTCTGAGCTCTGCTTCCAACTTTACCTATGGCAGAAAAAAGGAAACAAACCTCACAGTCTGGAGATTATCTCCTTCATAATGTGCAGTAAGCATTTATCCTTACCTAGATAAATTCTACTCACATTTGAGGGCCCATTTTAAATCCCATTTCTTTAGAAAGCCCCTTTCCTGGAACCTAGACTAGGTTAGTCTCCACTGCCTACTCTATCCATTATGTTCCCACAGCCCCCTGAATAAATACAAAACCAGTTACTGTGGAGTCGACTCTCTCTCAAGGAAATCCCATGTGTGTCAGGGTCGAACTTTGCTGCATCCATTTTCAGTGGCTGATTTTTCAGAAGTAAATGACCAGAACTTTCTTTAGAGGTGTTGCTGAGTGGACTCAAACCTCTAGCCTTTTGGTTAACAGCTGAGTGCATTAACCATTTGCCACCCAGAGACTGAATAAAGAAACAGTGCTAAACCAATATTTCCCATTGGAAGATTTTTTTCCAGGTCTGATTACAACATCTGCTCTCATTTTCAACTATTCTGAGTCCTTTAATTTTCCTTATAAACAGATATGCCTAGAAGTTTTGTAAAAAAAAAAAAAAAAAAAATTAATCAGGACTTCCTTTCAGTTTTTCTTAAACTTTTCAAATGATTTTACAGTTTCAAAAAAGTTGCAAATAGGGCAGTTCCGGCAAGATGGCGGACTAGGCAGAAGGATTGAACAGACCCTCTTCAACAAAGAAAAGGAAAACCAACTAACACAGACACAGAAGATAATCAGGGACCCCTGAGCCTTGAAGGGAAGGATGCAGAATTGGACTAAACCCCAATTAGCAGAAGAATTTGCGTGAAAATACCAAAAAAGG
>NW_006921734.1:5769205-5769731 GCF_000298275.1 Orycteropus afer afer
TCTGTCTAAATTGAGTTTCTTTTTGTTTCAATCATTCCCTTTTGTCCCCAGTAATATGGAATTTTTACAAGTGATTTTCTAGTCTTTTAGTGCTTATCTCAGAAATTTTAATAGGCATAATTAATAAAGTCTAAAGTTAGTCACTGTTAACTCTTATCACTTCCCTCCCAAAATATATATTAATATATCTATGTATTTTAACTCTACCTTGTTTTAAACACACAAAGACAATATTATTTTTACAATATTATGCTTAAAAACAATTTTAAATTCCTTTTTATAATACTTGTGTAGATGTAACAACATGTTTAACTATTCATCATTCCTTCTTTCATTTAAGACCTTCCACTTGGGTTTCATTTTACTTCTACCCGAAACAAATCCTTTCGTAAGGATCTGTTGGTGGCAAAAGGTCTCAGTTTTTGCTTTAAAAAGGGACTTTACTTCACACTTGTCCTTGAAATATATAGGTTTATTGAGTATAAAATCCTAGGCCAGCAGCTACTCTCAGTTCTTTCAAGATTTT
>NW_006921734.1:5770241-5774708 GCF_000298275.1 Orycteropus afer afer
ATCTACCTCAGGTAAATGTTCAACTCATATGCCTGTCTTCTGTTTGGCTGGAAACCACAGGTGTGGGTTCAATTCCAGACCTGAAGGGCAGCTAGGGACCATAGTCTCAGTGGTTCCACCAGGCTCTATCAGACCAGCAAACCTGGTCACCCCTCTTTTTTTTCCTCCAAATGATTTTGAATTTTGTTCCACATTGTTCTCCCTCTCTATCAAGGATCTCCTACATAGATCCCCTTCCAAGTGGAAAGCAGTGGTAGCCGGGCACCATCTAGTTCTTCTGGTCTCATAGTTGTATAGGTTGCATATCAGATGGTGTACCAGTCACTAGGACTGATTGTTTCCATTAATTTTGGTTTTCTTCTATCTTCTTTGCTCTTGATGAGGAGAGACCCATCGTTGCATCTAGATGGCAGCTTGCTAGCTTTTAAGATTCCAGTTGCTACTCACCGAAGTAGGAGGTGGAACAATGTTTTGTATAGTATGTTATGCCAATTAAGCTTGATGTCCCCTGCGACTATGGTCCCAAGCCCTCAGGATCAACTACTTGGTCGCTCTGGGTAGCTGGCTGTGACCAAGCAGTGACCACAACCTTGTTGAATGTAAGGATTCTTGAATGTAAGGATTCTTCAAGTTTTAAATTTCTTTGTATTTAAAATATATATATATATTTTATTTTAAATTACTCAAATTCTTTGAAATCCCCAGTCACTACTGCTTCTAATGTAGCCTTCATCCATTCTGTTATTTTCTTGTGCAATTCCCATTACATATGTGTTAGAATTTCTTACTCTGTTCTGCGTATGTCTCCTCTTTACATTTTCCACTTCTTTCTCTCCTTGTGCAGCTTTTGGATAATTGTTTGATATCTACTTTCCAATTCATTAATTCTTTTTTTCAGGTGTAATCATATGTCAAGACCATTTCTTAAGTTTTAAAATTTTAGGTTATATTTATATAGAAGGAGCTCTTCTGGTGCTGTGGTTAAACCATTGAGCTGCTAACAAAAAATGTCAGCTGTTTGAACTACCCCCTGCTGTGCAGGAGAAAGATGAGGCAGCCTGCTTCTGTAAAGATTAACAGTCTTGGCAGCCCTATGGGGAATTCTACTCTGTCCTACAGTGTCTCTGAGTCAGAGTTGACTTGATGGCAGTGTTTTTGTTTATTTCTTGTTTTGTTTGGGTTTTTATACAGAACTCCTATTTGACTCATTTTTAAGCATTTTTTCCTATTTTATGGTCCCTTACAATCTACTTCTATAGTGATACTTCTATAGTGATATAGCAGTATCACTATAGAAGTAGATTGTAAGGGATGGTGACCCAAGGAGCGGTCACTATGAGTCAGGTCTGACTTGATAGCGCATAACAACAACAGCAGTGTATAAGGAAGACCAAAGAAGAGTTGATACTTTTGAGTTGTGGCTTGGCAAAGAATGCTGAAAGTGTCATGGACTCTCTGTCCTGGAAGTACAGCTGGAATCCTCCTTGGAAGCTAGTATGGCCAGACTTTGTCTCACCTACTTTGGTTATGTTGTCAGAAGGGACTATTTCCTGGAGAAGGATTCATGCTTGGTAAAGTAGAGGGTCAGCAAAAAAGGGGAAGGCCCTCAATGAGATGGATTGACACAGTGGCTGCAAAAATGCGCTCAGGTTTGTGAGGTTTGTGAGGCTGGCAGAGGACTGGGCAGTGTTTTGTTCTGTTGCACATACGGTTGCTATGAGTTAGAGCCAATTCGACAACACCTAACAACAACAACAACAACAACAAACTTTACTCAAATCCCAGGGTGGCGCAGATGGTTAACAAAGTTTGCTGCTAACCAAAGGATGTTTGAGTCCACCCAGAGGCACTGCAGGAAAAAGGCCTGGTGATCTACTTTAAAAAAAAAAACAAAAAACACCTCATTGAAAACCCTATGGAGCACAATTCTACTCTGACATACACAGGGTCACTGTGAGTCAGAGTCACTTCAACAATAACTGGCTTCCTGGTTTAAACTGTACTCATGTTAATTCTATCTATTATTTTTCAAAACTAATTACACATATTAATTTTACATTCTTTATTTGGTAATTTCAATACCTGGAGTATTTGCAGATCTGTTCCTACTGATTGATTTTTGTGCATATTTGATTTGATTGGCTTTGCTGTAAGCTAAAATTTCTATACACCTTTTTTTGTGCAAATTCTTTAAGGCCTGATTGAAGATATATTTATCTAAAGGATAGTTGTCTTTGCCTTAGCATGGAATTGGTTTAATATTAAATGTTGGGTTAATCTTTTTGAATTACCTGAGGTCATCTCAATTTAGGCTATGAAGTAGTCATGAGAAAAAAAGGTCTGTAGCTAAAAAATTTCAAGAGAAATTTTTTCCTCCACTCAGCACCAGGATGGTCACAGACAAGTTTTTCTGTTGTTTCCTTCTGTGTAGTTATTTTTCATCTTTACATTGTAGTTGTAGCCCCTTGGGGTCTCACTTTTTGTGGGATCTTGTGTTAGACTCATCATCTTGAATGGCTCTGCACTTTTCTCCTTCCTCCTCCAGCCTACATAGCCATCAAACCAGGAAGTTGAGCTTATCAAGGTTCAGCAGATGCCACCAGGGCACACACTAACTTCAGAATTACATTACTAGCTTACTAGTTCCATTTGCTTTTCATTGGAATCTAAGGATTCCATCCTATTTGCTGACTTATCAGTGTATATTTTAAATATGTGACCTATCGTTTTTAGTTGTTCTTAGTGAGTATGTAGTTTAGCACATAAAATTGTGATATATTGGAAAGAGATATCAAGTAAGTCTTAACTCTTCCAGATTAAAGCTACAATAACTTTTCTAAACATTTCACCTCTCAAAATTAGTATCTAGAAGTTAAATTATAGTTTAAACTTTATGATAAAATTCCATGCAGAATTCATGACAAGTCTACTAGATTGCCTGATGGTTAGTTATTAAGCTTTTCAACTTAGAATATTAAACTTCTCTACCTTGAGTTTTTTCTAGATATAAAATACAATGTAACTTGGGAAAACATATTTGTATATCATGAAGAACACACTTATTGGCATAATGTCACTTATCTCTGTCTTGAAGAGTGTCATACATGGTTCACTAACATCATCTTTGTGCATTAGGATAAGTTAATTATGTATTTCCATGTATTACCATTCTAGGGTCTTGTAGCCCAGAGTCCATTACTCCTTTCTTCCCACAATCTGAATTACATTTCCTAGGCAACCTAACAACTCCAAATTCTTAAAATGACCAATCAGAGCCCAAACCAAACAAAAAGAAAAAGAAAAAAACCTAAACCTAGTGCCATGGAGTTTATTCTGGCTCATAGTGACCTTTTAGGACAGAGTAGAACTACCCCTTAGAATTTCCAAGGCTGTTAATCCTTAGAAGTAAGAATGACTGGACTTCATCTAACTTACTTTGGTCAGGTGGTCAGAAAAGATCAGTCCCTGGAGAAGGTTATCAAGTTTGGTAAAGTGGAGGGTCAGAGAAAAAGGGGAAGACCCTTAACAAGATGGATTGACACAGTGGCTGCAACAATGGGCTCAAGCATTGCAAGAATTGTGAGGGTGTTGCAGGACCAGGCAGTGTTTTATTCAGTTGTATATAGGGTAAACATGAGTCAGAATCAACTCGATAGGACCTAACAACAACAACAAAAAGTCTTTACAGAAGCACACTGCCTCATCTTTCTCCATGGAGTGTCTGGTGGGTTCAAACCACCAACCTTCTAGTTAGCAGCTGAGTGCTTTAATCACTCACTCAGAACAACTAAAAATTATGGGCAACATAACCACTATGCTGCCAGGGCTCTTATCAGAGTCCAGTAAACCATAAAAATTGTACTGAGTATATAAATCAAACTTTAAAAGAATTGAAAAGAGGAATAGACAACTCCAAAATAGAAGGAGATTTTAAGGCACCATTTATTTATGAAGGTGAGAAGAACTAGAAAGAAATTCAACAAAGATGCAGGAAATCTGAACAATATAATCAATGGACTTGACTGCCTAAATGTATACAGAATACTCCACCTAACAACGCACATGGGACAGTCTCCAGAATAGACCATATGTTAGGCCCCAAAGCAAGCCTCAGTAAATTCAAAAACATTGAAATAATACAAAGCATCTTTTCAGATCACATTGCTAAAATTAGAAATCAACAACAAGAAGATCAAGGGAAAATAATCAAATACATTAACTGAATAACATCATGTTTAAAAACTACTAAGTAATAGAAGAAATAAAATATGAAATTAAAAAATTGCTTGACTCAATCAAGCATGAAAACACAGGAGAATTTTGGCAAGATGGCAGACTAGGCAGAAAGACTGCACAGACCCTCTTCAACAAAGAAAAGGGAAACCAATTAACACAGACACAGAAGATAATTCTGGACCCCTGAGCCTTAAAGGGAAGGATATTATAGAAGTGGACTAAACCCCAACT
>NW_006921734.1:5796881-5799214 GCF_000298275.1 Orycteropus afer afer
TATATATATATATATATATATCCATCTATCACAGCAATAATTACAACAGCATAAAGATGGAAACAACTTAAGTGCTCATCAACAGGTGAATGGATAACAAAAAACTATGGTACATGCATGCAATGGAATACCACACAATGTTAAAGAATAACAATGAAACTGGAGAATATTATGCTGAGTGAAATCACAAAAGCACAAATATTGCATGAGACCACTACCATAAAAAGTCAAGAAAAAAGTTTTCACATAGAATGAAACATTCTTTGAAGGTTACCAAGCACGGGAGGCAAAGTGAGGATACATTGCTAACTAGAAGGTAAGCATATATTGACTTTGGTAGGGAAAGGCAATATATAATAAAGGGTAGGTCAAGACAAAATTATTAAGGTAAAGGAAGACCATCGGAGGAAGACAAGACTTAAAGGTAAGAAAAGTAAATACTATTACATTCACAATCCTGAAACAACAGTAATAACAATAATCTATGAGTAGATGATAACAGCTCAACTTAAATACAATTCATTTGATGACCATAAGAATGTTGGTCCCAAGACTCAATGGTGACTAACAATATCTTTCTAACTCAAGATAAAGAGTTGCTTACTCTCTGTTATGAATGTTTGTGCAACTGGTTCCAGAGAAGGCACCTAGATTGGCAGGAAGGAGAAAAATAGAACTGATAATGCTAAATGAAGTTAGATCTCATAAATAATTTTGTAGGTAAAATAGGTGTACATCAAGTCATAGTACACATCCTGATTCCCAAATTACAACTTTACTTACTGAGATTTTCCACTGTGTTTCTACTACCTCTTGGTAAATTTATAACTAAGGTAGAGACTAACTTTGTTAAGATAAAGAGACAGACTGCAGATACGATAGAAAAGTAGCCCCTGCCTGACAGAATGCTTTGTTAAACAACTCTCAGGATGTAACAATCACAAAATGCAACAAATGAGCTCATTGAAATTTAGAGAAAAGTTATGAAAACTTCTTAGCTATAACAAAACACTTTGAAGGATTGAGTGAGTCACTGAGCCTAGGGGCTCAGAACTATAGTCTCAAGGACATCAAATCAATTGCTATGAGGTAGCCCACAAAGACAATATTCTACCTCCTACTTTGGTGAGTAATGACTAAGGTCTTAAAACCTTGTGAGCAGCCATCTAAGGAGCAACTATTGATCTCTCCACATCCTAAGCAAGCAAGAGTGAAGAAACTCAAGGATACATGAAAACAATTAGTCCAATGGACTAATGCACCATGTGAACCTCAGCCTCCATGACCCTGAGACCAGAAGAACTAGATGGTTCCAGATTACCCATACTGACTGCTCGGAAAGGGATCATAATAAGAGGTCTAGGGTAGAGGAGGAGAAAAAAGTGAAACAAAACCAAAAATAATGAAAGAGACCAAGCTAACTGTTATGATAGAGACTAGCAGAAACCCCAGACTATGGCCCCTTATTTACCCTTCAAGTCTAAACTTGAACTCATCCTCATGGCTCCATTTTAAGTCAAACAATTGACAGGCATATAAGGTGAACAGTAACATCAGGGAGATATGCACTCCTCAGAACAATGAACCATATGCGATGAAAAAGGAAGCATTTGCCCAGGGATAAAGCTCAGAAAGCAGGACAGGTTAGGAATGAAGGATGAATGGAAATGGTAACCACAGAGAGGAAATGGGAAGAGCACTTCTACATTGTGGGGAGTGCAATCAGTGTCATGTAACAAAGTGTGTATGAATTGTTGGATGGAAAACTAATTTATTCTGTAAACTTTCACCCTGATCATAATAAAAAGTTAAATATATATATATATATATATTGAAATTATTAACCTGACTATATTAGGTTCAAGATAGAGTCATTATGCTAAGCCCACATCAGCTGTCCAAAGAGTAGCTAGTTTCTATTTGCCATAAATGCTTGGCTTTCCCAGGAATCAAAACTGGAATCAATTCGTGTTCACCATCTCGACTATAGTATACGAGTTAGTTACTAAAATTTCCAGCATGAACCCATTATTTTTTGCCTACTGTTACTTCTTTATTCTTACACTGCTTTGCCCATATAACTTTGATCTCTCCTCAGAGCTTTCATTTCACTTCTAGATCAAATGCTCTTGAACTCATAAATTGTAAATAAAGCTTATGAATTTGTGCACAAATTTAATCTTGTGGAAATTTTCTTTTTTTTTTCTTTTTTTTATTAGGATTTGGGTGAAGATTTACAGAGTAAATTCACTTTTCATACAGCAGTTCACATATACTTTGTCTCGTCATTGACCAAAATTTACAATGCAGCAGCTCCCCTCCCACTTCCTCCC
>NW_006921734.1:5800864-5809145 GCF_000298275.1 Orycteropus afer afer
GGTCTCTTTCCTTTCCATATAAAGTTAGTGATCATTTTTTCCATATCCCTAAAGAATGTTGATGGGATCTGGATTGGGATTGCATTGAATGTATACATTGCTTTGGGTAGAACTGACATTTTCACAATGTTCAGTCTTCCTATCCATGAGCATGGGATGTTTTTCCAGGAAATTTTCTTTTTAGCAGGACTTTCATGGTGTACCACAGCAAGCTGGTCAGTCACTTCAGGAACAATCTTCATCTACCAAGGAAATTCCATGACCTGGCCCAGACCTACTGTTCTATCCATATCTCTTAAAAACATTCTTCCCCTACTTCCTTTCCCGATCTTTCATCCTTCTCTTTGGAAGTAAAGAATTACCTGTGATTCTCCAAACATGAGATAACACTATGCCTCTGTACCTTTTCCAGCATGCTCTGACACCTCTCATCCACTTGGTGAACTCCAACTGCTCCTTCAAAATTCTGATCAATAAGTTTTCTCTCCATGAAACCTTCTCTGATCTACTTCTCAGATCACTCTTTTGTCAATACTCTTCCTAGTTGTACTAAGCAAAGTAGTTCACTATATCCCAATATTGCACTTTCTCACTGCATCAAATTTATTGTTGTTGTTGTTGTTATTGTTGTTAGGTGCTGTCTAGTTGATTTCAACTTATAGTGATCTCGTGTGACAGAGTAAAACTGCTCCATAGATTTTCTAGGCTGTAATTTTTATGGGAACAGATAATCAGATCTTTATCCTGTGAAGCTGTCCCGTGGGTGGGTTTGAACTGCCAGTCTTTTGGTTAGCAAATACATTGTTGTTGTTGTTATTTGCTGTCGAGTCGGCCCCAACTCATAGCGACCCCTCCTTGGGTTTCCGAGGCAGTATCACTACAGAAGTAAGATTGTCCAACCTTCCTTTCGAGGAGTGGCTGGTGGGTTTGAACCGCCAGCCTTCTGGTTAGAAGTCAAGTGCCGTAGGCACTATGCTACCAGAGCTCCTAGTACATTAGTTCACCCTAAATGATTGTCTTCACCAGAATGTAAATTATTCTATATTCTTACTTCAGCACAGAACCTAGCACATTGCTGACATTCAGTAACTATCATTTCAGTTTTGCTGTATAACCTTGGGGTATTCCATACAGATCTAGCAAAATATTATCACTTACTTAATATGTTGCAGAAACAGTTTAGTCAGAATAAAAGGATAAGGCCTTATTTTTTTTTTTCTGGATTTCTATATTCTGTCTCTATTTATTGATCTCCATCTGGTATCATGAAGTTTCAAAATCAGGATTGGGCTTTGCCATTAGCTTGTTCAAAACAATTCTGATTTTGGGGGGTATGATTTACTAAACTGCTATCACTTCAAACTTGCAAGCAAAAAACCTTTTATGCCATCATCCAGAATTACATCTAAACAAACAAATGCACTCTCCTCTCTGCCAAAATCAGTTATGTCAGTAGTATATTAACCCCTGACTTCTCTACTGTCATACTACATATTCATCTTTTATTTAGTGCTCATCCAATCAGTCACGCCTGTTCCATTTGGATTTTACACAGTATATCTCTGAGAAGAGCACTCTTTTCTAGACCTAGGTATATTATTCAAGTAATTTTTTAGAAAAATGCTTTGGTCACCTTAAGATGCTCTAACTTTTGTCTTCCTTCTTCATAAATGAAGAAAAGACCTGTCTTTCCACCATCTCCATATTTGACAGTTTCATTGGACCATTCCTCCAGTCCCATATTTCTGTCTGAACATCTCTGATCAATGTTCCATCACATTTTTAAAACATAATGTTACTTCTTCAAGTAGATGAGAATCTATGTCAAGAGCATCTCTTGCAACTCTCAATATCCATTTTCACAGGGACCTGATAGTGCAATTATTTCTCCTTCTCCAAAACTGGGTTTGAATCAAAAGCCTCCCTATGAATGTACTGCAGCTTTAGCCTCTGCACCTTCAAATGCTATGTAATTGTTATTTGCTATCAAGTCGGACCCGACTCATAGTGACTCCTCCTTGGGTTTCCGAGGCAGTATCACTACGGAAGTAGATTGCCCAACCTTCCTTCTGAGGAGTGGCTGGTGGGTTTGAACCGCCAGCCTTCTGGTTAGCAGTCAAGTGCCTTAGGCAGTATGCTACCAGAGCTCCCTTCAACTGCTATAGCCCTAATTAAAAATTTTACTGCTTTATCTTTCTCACTTTTAAGTTAACTGCAAAAGAAAACTTTATAATAGTTTGTCTTCTCTTTTAGAGATTCTGTGATGGGAAATTCCCTGTGAAATACAGAGATAAATAGTAAATTCCCTGAAAAACTGAAGTTATAAATCAGTGTCATATTCAACATAGAAGCAATTTTGCAGTTGTCCTCCTGAAAGACTGCTGTTCCAAATTCAATTCTATTGTACCATTCACTAGTTTCAAAATACTTTAAATTGTTCAGTTGTACTGGTTTCCCGCTTCCATAAAAATAATTGAAGGAAACTTTTGCTAATGTGATACTTCACTTTTTCTAACCCATGTTTTTCATCTCATTGATTAAATATAACAGTATGATGTGTGTGTCTGTGTATGGTGTATACGAGGAAGTCCTTTATATATAAATAGTGAGAGATCTGGCTGATTAAGAGAAAGAGAAAGTAGCTTGCAAGTAGAGACAAAGAAGGGACAAGGCAATGCTAGCTTTTATTTCCTGAGCAAAGATTTGCTGGGGCTTTTAAAGAGTTTTGAGCAGAAAGAGGCTTCATCTTTATTCATGAGATAGGTAGGGATTTTCTGACAAGATGGTAGTTCCCAAGAAAGAGGTGGAATTATGGAAATTGGGTGCTTGCACAAGAGTTGTAATGGTTGCTTGGATACTTGACATGAGTCTCAAGAACTACTAGGGTACTTAACTTATTAGGGGATGTGGCACATGCACTGTCCTTTGGGGCTTTGGTTCAATTCTCAATTGGTGTCTTTGTCTCAGTACTATGCCCCAAGAAGGTCATGTAGCAGTCATCCTGTGGTGTTGTGTGCATGCTTGGAGAGCTGAATCAAACTGATTTGTTTGCAAAACATCTCACAAGGAGGTAAAGCATGGAACTGGGTAGGTTTCTTCTTATTTCTGTACGCCATGTTCGAGGATGTGGGTTAGTCTTTGCTGACAGTTATGAAGCTTGAGTAGACTCTCTTTTAACCCTTTAGGAGTCTTGTCACCTCATGCCTATCTCAGTACTTGAGTTTAAACATCTATCCATAGTGAGTGTGATAGTTAAGGTTGTGTGTCAACTTGGCTCATCTGTGATTCTAAGTGGTTTAGCAGTTATGATGTAGTCATTCCCCACTATGAGATCTGATATAGTATAATCACCTCCATGTTAACATGGGCTATGAGCAACCAATTAGCTGAAAAGGAGCTTCATCAGAGGTACGACCTGCTTCATATATACATATGAACATCCTAGGAAAATTCTGACTTTCTGCTAGATCTTGATCCTGCCTCTAACTCATTATCATCTCTGGTCCTGGACTTGAACCAGTGCCCTGCTTTATAGCCTGCTGATCTGGAGATTGTTGCTTTCACAGTCTGTGAGCCCTAGGTTTATTCTTAGTGTCATTCTCAACTTACTCTTCATTTCTCTTGTCAGGCATGATTCCCTAGCATAACAGAAATGATGCTCCAAACAAAATGCCATCTTTGTGGGAAGATCAGCATGCCTTGGATACCTGACACTTTCAGACTCATTACTATTTTACCCCTCCCCCAAAACAGCAAGCCAATTCTAATAGTAAACCTTTCCAATAATTATGCTATAGTCTGATAACAATAGCAGGAAAAAAAAAATATCTTACATTAGAAATATCTACATTAGAATTCTCTTACAGGAGAAAATTATGTTTGGGAAAATAATTTATAAACTTGGTAGGAAAATATGCTTTATTTTTTATTATCTCAGAAGCAGAACCTCATGCAAAGATTTGAGAGTCAGTGGCTTATTTGGGAGGTGATCTCATGGAATACTAGTTGGGGAATAGGTTGAGAAGAGTAAACCAAACAATTACATGTATTCAATCCCAAATTAAACCAGTTACCATTGTATCGATTCTGGTTCATGGTGAACCCAGTGTGGCATAGTAGAAGTGTGCTCCATATGGTTCTTAAGGTTACGATCTTTCAGAAGCAGGTCACTAGATCATTCTTCAAAGGCAACTTTAGATGGGTTTAAACTGCCAACCTTTCAGTTAGCAGTCAAGTGACTAATAGTCCATACCACCAAGAGACTCCAAATGTTACCAACGAGAATAACTGTTACCTGCTGGGCAACTGTAAGAGCTGGCATAGATAACATGCTCATGTTATCACACCTAAGTGAGGGGGAAGCTGAGGTATCTAGGACAGGTGTCCATTGGTCACTGGTGGAAGGTTATTTAGAAGGGAGATTTTCCTTGGGACTTCTGGCTTGATACATGCATGGGCACACAGGTGAAGCATAGAGATACAGGTGCTGGCCACTTTGCATTTCAGGCCTGCTTGGACTGATACAATATTTCCATGAGAAAAGAACAGAACTTTCAGAATAGGAGGAGAGAAGCATGTAACATTGGAGAGGAGAAATGGAGAAACAATCCAATTAGGAACTATATAATTTGAAACAGCAAATTAACATCCCCAGCATCAGAGTGGCTGGTGGAATTATAGGAACTGGAGTGTCTAAAGTTCAATTTGTGGTTGCTTATTGATAGTAAGATGTAAGTCCCTCTTCTGCCACCAGCTCCATTCCAAATCTTCACCACAGTCTGCTTCATATAAAGGCCTTGTAAGAGAGGATCTTTTTATTTTATTTATTTTTTAATAGAAATTGAGGAAAGATCTGTGTTTTATATTTTGAATCAATGTAGTAAGAAACAAAGCCAGCATAACCAAGCTATTGGGATATCACATTAAAAAAGAAAGTCACCTTTAAGTCCACTCCAACTCCTGGTGTTAGTGTAGAACTGTGCTCCAAGTGGTTTTCTGTGGTCGATTTTCCAAAGTAAATCACTAGGCCCTTGCTCCTAGGTGCCTCTGGATAAACTCAAACCTTCAAACTCTTCAGTTATCAACTGAGTTTGTTAACTGTTTGGATCATAAATTCTCCTAATTCACTGGAAACAGAGCGCAGAGCCACAGGTGACCTGTGGCTTTAATCTTCACAGAAACAGATCGTAAACATTATAGAAGGCTATAAGCATCTCAGGAATTTTCAGGTTTTTTTTTGGGGGGGGAAGTGGGTGGAATTATCCTTCAAACAGTGGTTTGTGGACAATATCCAAATCTCCTAGGTCAGGCGACACAACTAACATGTCTGGATATGTATAAAATCAATCTCTTACATTTTAACAACCCATTTTGCACCCCTTCCACTTCCCTTTCCCTTATTCCCTTCCTTAATGAGACTTTAATTTACAAATGTATCATCCGTAGAAAAATGAGAAATGAATCAATCATTTAATTTACAAATGTATCATCCGTAGAAAAATGAGAAATGAATCAATCATCTGTCACTTTCCCAGAGCAGGAACTCTAGTAGCATAGTGCCCAAGGCATTTGACTGCTAAGCAGAAGGCTAGTGGTTCAAACCCACCAGCCACACCTCAGAAGGAAGATGGGGCAATCTACTTCTGCAGAGATTTGGCCTCGGAAACACATGGAGGGGTCTCTGTGAGTTGGATCTGACTCAAGGGCAGTGAGTTTGTTTTTTAAGATTGAAAGACCATGTGACATGTTCTGGATCAGATTTCTGCATTCTCTATAAATGACTCACTCTGGTGGCATAGTGCCTAAGGCACTTGACTGCTAACTAGAATGCTGGTGATTCAAACCCATCAGCCACTCCTCAGAAGGAAGGTTGGGCAATCTACTTCCATAGTGATACCACCTCGGAAACCCAAGGAGGGGTAGCTATGAGTAGGGTCTGACTCAACGGCTCATAACAACAACAGCAAGAAATCTTAAGCAGCTACTCAACTTCTCTGGTATTCAGTTACCACCCCTGTTCAAGAGGAGTTTGACAGGAGGAGAACTTCAATATCTTTTTGTGCTTTACTAACTCTTTAAGATTCCCAATTTGATTTCAAGTACTGTATTTACAAGAACATCTGATGGTGCTGTGGTTAAGGTGTTGGGCTGCAAACCAAAAGGTCTGCAGTTCAAACTCACCAGCTGCTTTGCAGGAGAAAGTTGAGGCAACCTGCTTCTATAAAGATTTGCAGCCTTGGAAACCTTATGGGAGTCACTATGAGTTAGAATTGATTCAATGGCGGTGGGTTTGGTTTTTTTAGTACTGTATTCCCAAACACACCTCCTTAGACTGGGGGAATTTTGAGGACTGGGGTCATATTTTATTTGTCTTGTTCTGAAAGGTATACTCTTTATATCCTCTTTATTTGCCTTCATAACAAATGGACCAAAAACTTTCTGATGCTCCCGCCAATGCTGAACCCACGGGATATTCTCCCATTGGTTATTCTTTGATTGCACCCTGTTCATCCATTAACAGTTGTCAAGGACTTAATAATGCACTACAGTGGTTCCATGCCTCTGGAGAATGAACTTCTTCAAACAGACCATTAAACTTTAATCTCAGTAATCCAAGTACTTGGCCCAGTATGTGAATGTAATAATTACTCAATAAACACTTGTATAAATCAATGAATAAATGAATGAAAAGCTTGTATCCCCTATAGTACCTAACACAGTTTGGTGATTATTCAAGTTAATTAAGTTTTAATGGATTATTTTGGTCAAGACCATCCAGAATTGTTTAAAAACATTAGAGAACTAATTAAAGGCAGCACAAGCACCTGCTTGAATGTGGAGAAGTGAGTCTTTTCATTGTACATTGAAACCATGTACTACTTCTTGTCTTGAACATCTTCAAAGGACAGTGCTTATGACTTTAATTTCCAGCTATCATTTAATTCCTAATTTACAGATGAGTCAGAAATGGTTTTATCCAGAAAATCCCGTCACCGTTACAAGATACCCCAGAGGAAAACCATGATTGCATTTGACTTCCACAAGATTACTACTGCCGTCAAACATTTATTGAGCATCTAAAATAAGTCAAATTTCTCTAGAGATTATAGAAAATAAGGAGGGGAAAATGTGATCTTGCCATCCGGGGATTTCATCAAAATGGGAAACTAGGTCATAAAGTGAATATAGGTCCACCTGTAGAAAATAGTACATAATATGAGCCCAATAAAACATAAACTATAAGTTCTACAGGGTTTTAGAAGACTGAGGGGGAATGGCAGGAAGTGAGGCATCAACAATAAAAATGAAGGGGGGTGCTTCCTTGACTTAGATGTGAGATGTATACTACAGAAAGTTGAATGATATGAACACATAGAAACATTCGCAGACTCATACTACAGTCTAAGACTAAAGTTCACATGACATTCATTACATGAAAAAAAAATATTTGGCATTAGATTAAATCACAAACAACAATTCCAGTCAGTAAATTTCTCTTAGGAATTATTTTGTGATGAAGTCAATTTAGACACATCACTCAACAAACATTTATGAGGTTTTCTTGAGAACTCTAGGCTATATCTGGAACTGCTCCTTTCTTCCTTTGAGTCATATTACTGGTCATTGTGACCTCCACTAATATATAGAGATAAAGAAGAAAAAGTAGGTAATATGACGTAGAAGCCAACATTTCTAACTTTGGACACATACAGAACTGAATCTGAACTCTAAAACTCTGACACTTGCTAGCTGTTGATGTGTCCTTGGGGAAATTACTGAAACCAACAACCAGTTGCCATGGTGTTGACTTGGACTCATATCAGAGTAGAACTGTGCTCCACAGGGTTTTCAATGGCTGATTTTTCAAAAGTAGATCATCAGGCCTTTTTCCAATGTGCTTATGGGTGGACTTGAATTTCCAACATTTTGGTTATCAAGCTGAGCACTCTAATAGTTTGTACTACAAACCTCGGTTTCCTCCTCTAACATATGTTGTTGTTGTTATGTGCCGTGGAGTCGGACTTGACTCACAGTGACCTCTCCTTGGGTTTCTGAGGCAGTATCTCTACAGAAGTAGATTGTTCAACCTTCCTTCCAAGGAGTGGCTGGAGGGTTTGAATTGCCAGCCTCTGGTTAGCAGTCAAGTGCCTTAGGTACCATGCTACCAGAGCTCCCAGACTGAGCTTGTTGTTATTGTTGTTATTTGCCGTCGAGTCGGCCCCGACTCATAGCGACCCTTCCTTGGGTTTCCGAGGCAGTTATCACTACAGAAGTAGGATTG
>NW_006921734.1:5810254-5819562 GCF_000298275.1 Orycteropus afer afer
TAGTGGCTAAGACACTTGCCTGCTAACCAGACGGCTGGTGGTTCAAACCCACCAGCCACTCCTCGGAAGGAAGATGGGGCAATCTACTTCTGTAGTAATACTGCCTCGGAAATCCAAGGAGGGATCGTTATGAGTTGGTCCGACTCGACGGCACATAACGACAGACCCTGAACAAGAGGGAAAAAGGACCTGCAGGCAATTAGGATTCTTGTGGTTGCTTAGTGAAGGACTGGTTTAGAGTTGCTACATTCTTTTTTAATTCTTGATGCTAATTTATGGCCATTGTGTTCTGCCTCAGATCAGGAAATCCCCTGCCAGGGTTCACAAAGAGAGCAAGTTTTCTTAGTGGTGCCTGAGAAATTTCATTGAATTAATAAAATGAACATGTCTCTGTGCTCTAGCAACTTTAATAGTCTTCTACCATGTACATTCATATATAAAGTGAGGACAAAGACAGATGTTACACAACCCATTGGATCCATAGCTTGGATCTTTATTCTGTCTTGACCTCCAGCCTCTACCATGATCCTGAGCTGCAGAAATCTATTTCTAACTTCCTTCTGAATTGAATGACTCCCAGCAGTGATCTCATCCAATTATTTATTAATTCAAAAATGTATAGTACCTTCTAATAATTCCTGGCTTTTCCATACATCAGTAACATGTCCAAAATTAAACATATCCTTCAAACTTCTCTTTTTCCTCTATTCCATATCTTGGTGACTAGCTTCATTATCCAAGGATCCTTAATGGTGCTCAGTTATTCAAACCCACCCAGCCTCTCCATGGAAGAAAAACTTGGCAATCTGTTTCCCTAATGGTTACAGCCAAGAAAACCCTGTGGGACAGTTCTACTCTGCACATCGGGTTGTTATAAGTCAAAAATCAACTTGGCAACAGCTAACAACAGTTTATATCATCCACCCAATCGACTAAGGTACTCATGTTATCCCTTTTCTCATTCTGTAAATTCTATATTCTGAATGTCACTTAGGTACATCTCTTCTGTCTGATTTTGTAGCCATGAACTTTATTCAGAGCTGTACCAATTCTGAACTGTAACAATTTTTCTATCTTTCTCCATTTTTATCTTAAATGGATTCATACTTCTATTTTCTTGAATATTTAGTTTTTGCTAAAAATTTTATATTTTCTTAATTAAATGCAATAAAATATTTGGAGAAAAAAAAACTTACCTATATTAACCTCACAGCTTAATAAATCAAGAACTAGGACTATCTATATCAACAGTACTTTACTATTCTAAAAAATCCTTACTCAGGAAGTTAAATATTCAAATAATGCTATTGTTTGTTTCATAAACTTCCTAGACACCTGTTTATCTGAACAACAGAATGCTCAACTAACCCTCTGAAAAGACAATAAATTGCTTATCAAGATTCATAGTCCTCTTCTCAGGACAATACATCATTTTACTAGCCAAAATTCTCACTTGTCAAAGAGTTCAAGATGCACTTCAAAACTCTCCCCCTCCTTATGTTCACCAGTTCAAAACTATTTTATTATGAACTTTGCCCAATCAGATCCTGATATTGAAAGACTGCCTTCAACAAACCCCTGGTCCTTATAAATATTCCCTTAACCTTCCCCTCTGAGACACATTATCACTTGGTTTAGGTGGTATTCTTTGCTGAAGCAAGTAACAAACTGTTGGATCTGCTTGATCAAAAGGTTATCTTCGTAGTATTTTCAAGGAGTTAGCCACTAACAAAAAGTATAAAGAAGGCATTATTATTACCTTTATTTTAAAGATGTGAAAGATACTTACCAATTCACTAAAAAACTTCCCTAAAGTCACAGACTACTAAGTCATAAAGCCTTTTATGTCTCCCGTTCCAGTTTTCCTAGCTCCTAAACGACATTGCCTTATTTTTTAAGAAATTATCCATTCTATTGTCATAAGAAACTGAACTCTGTGTGTGTGTGTGTGTGTTGAACATTATGACTTGCATTTGGAGATTATAAAGTCACAAAGTATAAACAGAAAATTTCCAAACTGGAGGTACTCATTTCAGACATAAAAATGACAGGGCCAGCATGCATCCCCAGGAAGCAAAGGGTCAGGATGTAAACCATTTGTTCACGAGAAGAATGTGTCAAGATGTAAACAATTTTATTTCTGAAAAAAGAAAAAAAATGTACTTATGAATGCAACCATATATAGCCAAACCTCTGGAATCACTTACCTAGGTGGTAACTCACTTCCTCCTGATCAAGTGAGCAAACATTATATTTTAATTTCAAAGAACTTCAAACTCAAGCTGATATTATCTGTAATTAATCATTAACTCCCAACATTCCTTTGTTCTCTATGAATATAGATCTCTCTCTCTCACCTTGAACAGTGGAGCATTTTATATTTTACTTAGTGTTGCCCAGTTCAATCTGTATTATTCCTAAATAAAACTTCTTTTTTCCACTCCTAAGAGAATATGAGATTTTTTGCCATTTCTGGTAACAATGTGGGGCTTCAAATGTGCATTATATTTGAGGATCCTTAGGGTGTTTGGACATGGACACAGTACCTACTGAGCCACATTGGGCTGCCTGTTTGCGTGAAGTCTCAGGAATTCTTTAAAATGAAAAACCTTTCCAATCTGAGCTCCACTCCTGTATCTTGATAGCTCTTTAAATTTTACGGTGGATTTGTTGTGTTCTTGTAACTGTCATTATAAAATGGGGAATGTCATGTCTAAAGGAGATTTAGACTCTTTCTGGGACTCCTGCTCACTATAGGAACAAGCATTATGGTCCGTTATCAGGCACATTCTTGTCTGTCCAGCATAATCTCATTCAAAACAGTTTGGAAAATCAATAGACACTTTGGGGTTCTTTAAATCTCTCTAAGTTTTCTGGGTGGTAAGTTAGAGAACAATGGCTCCAAGGTTTTCCCTGACCAATTCTTTGAGAAGTGGATGGCCTCCTCCTTCTTTCTAGTCTGTCTCAGTCTGCAAGCCGGGCTGATACCTGTGCAACAGGTGCACCCCACTGGGTTTGAAACACCAGTGACACAACCTCAAGACTCACAACAACACGTCACCACAGTAGGATAAACTGACAGTTAAAGACAATTAAAACAAGTCCACGAGAGCCAAAATATGATCTAGAATATATCCCTCTTGAATTTAGAGACCATCTAAAGAATAGATTTGATGCATTGAAAACCAATGACCAGAAACCAGAGGAATTGTGGGATGACATCAAGAGCATGAAGAAAGCAAGAGGTCACTAAAAAGACAACAAAAGAAGAGAAGACTAAAATGGATGACAAAAGAGACTCTGAAACTTGCCCTTGAGCAGAGAGTAGCTAAAGCAAATGGAAGAAATGACAAGATAAAAGAATTGAACCGAAGATTTCAAAGAGCAGCTCCAGAAGACAAAGTTACTTACTATAATGATATGTGCAAAGACCTGGAGTCAGAAAACCAAAAGGAAAGAACACGTTAGGTATTTCTCAAGCTGAAAGAATTGAAGAAAAAATTTAAGCCTTGCGTTGCAATATTGAAAGATTCTAAGGGCAAAACATTGAATGACGCAGGGAACATCAAAAGAAGATGAAAGGAATACACGTAGTCACTGTACCAAAAAGAACTGGTCAATCTTCATCCGTTTCAGGAGGTGACAAATGATCTAGAACCAATTACTGAAGGAGGAAGTCAAAGCTACAATGAAGGAACTGGCGAAGAACAAGGCTCCAGGAACTGACGGAATACCCATTGAGATATTTCGACAAATGGATGCCGCACTGGAGGCAATCACTCAGTTATGCCAAGAGATTTGAAAGACAGCTACCTGGCCAACTGACTGGAAGAGATCCATATTTGTACCTATTCCAAAGAAAGGTGATCTCACAGCACATGGAAATTATAGAACAATGTAATTAATATTGCACGCAAGTAAGATCTTACTGAAAATAATTCAAAAAAGGTTGCAGCAGTGTATTGACAGAGAACTTCCAGAGGTGCAAGCTGGATTCAGAAGAGGATGTGGAACAAGGGCTATCATAGCTGCTGTCAGATGCATCTTGGCTCAAGGCAAAGAATACCGGAAAGATGTTTACTTGTGCTTTATTGACTATGCAAAGGCATTTGATTGTGTGGATCATGACAAATTATGGATAACATTGAGAAGAATGGGAATTCTCGAACACTTGATTTTCCCTAAAAAAAAGAAAAAGAAAGAAAGAAAGAAAAAGCAAATAAAACTGCCTGAAATGCCCTTTAAAATTTGGCTCAGTAATAATGCTGAAGATTCCCCTTAGATCATTTTGCACACATTCAGAATTGTGTAGCATTGTAAAAGATTTTCATAAACTCTCTAAGGACGCTTAAACATTTTCTGAAGAATTTAAAATCTTTGTTAAAGCTTACCAGTCTGGGATCCCCAACTTACATCAACTTTTTCATATGATTAGTGCCCCAGGGGAAGCCTAATTATGGCTAAATCAGGCAGAATGGACCCCAAGGACTTTTGAGCCTTAAATATTGATGAAACAGCCACTGAGCTTTTGGAAGATTCTTGGGCTAAGATTAAAAAATTGCTAGAAGCTATCCCAAAGGCTTTTCCTCCACTAATTGATTATACTAAAACTCACTCTTATAAAATAAAATAAAATAAAAATGATGGTGTTTATGATTATCAGACTTGGCTCCTTCAGAAATTTTCCAAATACTCTGGGCTGACTTTGACAGCCTCTGGTGATTTCAATCCTGTTTTCACATCTGATCTTAAACTTTAGATCTCAGCTTTAGAAAAATGACATTGATTACACTGGGACACAACTCCAATTGTTGAGCTAACCAACTTAGCTTACAAACTTTTCCAGACTCGTCATTAAAAGTGTTTCTAAGGTTAATAAATTAATGGCCTTTCAGACCAATTTGCTCAGTTCTGATATCCCTGTCAATATATTGGGAAAAGATATTTTATACAAATGGAATTGTCATTTACTATTTAATGAAAAAGGGGAAGTATTATTGAGCCTGCCTGATATCCCTAAGTCAACAGAGACAGGCTCTGAATTAGACAATATTCAGGAAGAAGCCATTTGCTATATGCAAGCATCTGTTACGCCTCTCTAAAATTCCACTCAACTAGCCCTCTTCCTTCTGATATATTTTTTTTTTTAGTTCCTGAAACCTCATGGGTCACCACATCCACAGAGATCAGTCTAGTTCTGTCAGCTGAGTCAATTAAAATTCAAATAGATTGGTCAAAACCACTGTTAAAAATTCCCCAGTATCCATTCAAATGTGAAGCAAAAGAAGGACTAGCTCCCATTATACAAGACTTTTTTTTCCCCCTAAATGCTAAGACACTTGACTGCTAACCAGACGGCTGGCGGTTCAAACCCACCAGCCACTCCTCGGAAGGAAGGTTGGGCAATCCTACTTCCGTAGTGATACTGCCTCGGAAACCCAAGGAGGGGTCGCTATGAGTCGGGCCGACTCAACGGCACATAACAACAACAACAACAACAAATGTTTAAATACCCCTTATACTAGTTCTTTGGGAGCTCTGGTAGCATAGTGGCTAAGGCACTTGACTGCTAACCAGAAGGCTGGCGATTCAAACCCACCAGTCACTCCTCGGAAGGAAGATGGGGCAATCTACTTCCATAGTGATACTGCCTCGGAAACCCAAGGAGGGGTCACTATGAGTCAGATGTGACTTGACGGTACATAACAACAACAACAACATACTAGTCCTTTAATACTCATGTTCTTCCAGTTAAAAGAGCAAATAATAGGGGCTGGACATTTCCAAGAAAAGCTAGACATCCTTCTATGGTCAGAGATTGTCATAGGGCTGCTCCTCAAGAGGGGTTGTTATTGTTGTTGTTATGTGCTATGCAGCATCTGGTTTGTAACAAGCCATTAAAGAGACAGCACAGTGTATTTGTTGTTGTTAGGTGCTGCTGAGTCAGCTCTGACTCATGGTGATACTATGTAGGACAGAACAAAACACTGCCCAGTCTTTCACTGTCCTCACAATCTTTGCTATGCTTGCACCTGTCGTTGTAGCCACTGTGTCAATCCATCTCCTTGAGGATCTTCCCCTTTTTTTCTGATCCTCTACTTTACCAAATGTGATATCCTTCTCCAGGGACTGGTCTCTTATAACAGGAGGGATTAGAAACTCTAAAATAGATTGATTGTGTGACCATATTCACAAAGTGTCCTAGTAGAGAGAAGAAGAAATTTCAACGGAAGGAAGAATTCTAGGTGTAATTCACCTTTTCTTTTATTAAATTGCTTAATTATTTATCTGGATGAAGTCATTAGAGATCTACATATCAAGTTTGTGAATGGCACAAAGTTGACATCTGTCAATATTTCAGAGGACAGAGTCAGGATTCAAACTGAGAAGTTAGTCTTAGGGGCCCTGAACAACAAGGTGACATTTAAAATCCACTGCCCACTACCACTGCTCCACATCATACTGTCATCGTTTCTTAACTAAATGACAGGAACAGTCTCTAATCTCTCTCTGCATCCTCTACCCCCATGGTATACACTTTCATATTTTATCATTCTTCACTGCCAGCTAGTTCTTTAAAAAATACTAATTTAAATACAATTTTTCTATGCTTTAAAACTTCTGCTGTATCATCATTTCCTACAGGATAAAATCTGAAGCCCACTCACAGCAAAGGCATAAAGTTCTTTACAAGCTATTGTTTTAGCCTTAAGTCTCTGGGAGAGGAGAAAAAGAATACCCAACAGGCTGAACAAGCAAGGCAAGAGCTCACGTCTCTCTCCACCAGGAAAATCATCAAGACAGGACTGGATGACCTTGACATTGTGGACCTTCCCTTAGTCCTTCAGCCTGTTAGATAGTCATTCTTTCTCTCTACTCCTGGAGCAGTTCTCATGAGATCGTATTTTAACACTAACTAAACACGTTATATCTATTTTCCTACCTGATTCTTGAAATGAATTATGAGTTCTTCCAGGACAGGTATGAGATGATTTTTGTATAACTCAGGAGCCAGATGACCTGGATTTGAATTCTAGCTTTTCTACTTACTAACAATTTGACCTCAGTCAAGCTATCTAACCTTTCTTTGCCTCGATTTCCTCATTTGTAAAATGGAGATAATAACTGTGTCTTTTAGGGTCTTTGTGTGAATTATGAACTAGTGTGCATTCAATTTTGTTGATATGCTCCAAATCTTTTTACTTCACCTCCAGGCACTCCTTTGAATCCTTGTTTCTGTTTTGGGGAGCTGATAAGGTGTTAGTGACAAACAGTCCTCAGTGTACCAGTGATAAAATAAAAAATGGAAAAATTCATAGAACACATAGAGTAAAGACTTTGATATGTAGCCTTGCATGGATAAATGAATGAAATTAAACAACTGTCCTATAAGTGCACGTATAGAGAACAGAGCAAGATGAGGAAGATGTGTATACTCACTGTGGTAGTTGTGTTTGTGTGTCAACTTGGCTGGGCCTGGTTGAATGGCTGGACAGCTGGTGATAATTATTCCTCATAATGGCAATCAACTCCATGGTGGGATCTACCACAAGCAGCTGAGTAGCTGCCTTTGGCATGTGGTCTGCTTCCTGTATATAAGGAGAAGCCTTGGGAATGGTCTCTAGCCTATGGCATGCTTGGACCCTGCGTGTAGCTGTGTCATTGCTCAGCAGTCTGCTATGCTCTGCCGACTTTGGAACTTATAATGGACCTAAGTAATAGCCTACCATGTGGTTTGGCAACATTGGGACTGTGCCTTTTTACTTGTCAACCTCGGGGCTTCTCAGCCTCAGCAGCCAGCAGCTGTCTAAGTGAAGAAATGCCACTTCACCAGTGGGCCAGGAGCAGGAGGAAGAACTAGACCCCAAAGTTGAGGGGCTTTCACCCAGCCCCTAGAGCCTGGCACTTTGAACTTGGACTTAAAGCCTCCAAATTGCAAGAATAAACTCCTGTTTGTTAAGGCCATCCCGTTTGTGGTATATTCTTGTCAGAGCGACACTATGTAACTGAAACAGAATACTCACAATGCAATATATAAGCAGCACTTCTATCTTTATCTAAAAAAAAGAAAAAAACAGTTGCCATCGAAGCAATCCTGACTCACAGTGACCCCTGTGTGCTGAGTGGAACTGTATTCCATAGGACTTCCAAGGCAGTGGTCTTTCAAAAGTAAATCATCAGGACTTTCTTTCGAGGCACCTCCAGGTTAGTTCTAATGACCAGCATTTTGGTTAGTAATCGAGAACTCAATGGTTTGTACCACCCAGAAACTCCTATTTTATAATGGTAGCATTAAAAGTTTGTGTTTATTGAGCAATTTATTACATATAACACTGTTCCACATGCTCTATATTTATTTTCTCTTTAATTCTTTAAAACTCTGTGAGGTAAATTCTTTCATTATCTGCATGTTACAAATAAGGAAAATCAATAGTCAGACGTCCTTAGAATATTTCAGTGGCCATTGTTTGTAATAGAAGAAGAAGGAAAGGGAGGATGAGGAAAAAGAGGTGAAGAAGAAGAGAAGTAGGGAGAAATGGAGGATTAATTGTTGCAATGTAAATATCCATCCATCCCCTCCCTTTCCTGTCTGAAGAGTTTCCAAACTATTTCCTTGAAACTCTGCTTTTTCTGCTACCCCATGCCACCCCCTCCACCCCCAGCTTCTCCAGCAAAGCTGGAGAAGCTAGGATAGGGAAGAATTCCATTTCCCTGTGGGATAAAGAAGGAACTCTGGTGGTGTAGTACCTAAGACATCTGGCCATTAACCAGAAGGTTGATTGTTCAAATACACCAGCCACTCTATGGAAGACTTGGCAACTTACTTCCATAAACATTTACCTCCTCAGAGGTACAAACAAAGATGAACCCTTTTGCACATACAGTACTGCATTGTCAGTGAAGGCAAACATTGATAGATGGGTGGATAGATGGGTGCACAGGCTGAACTATTAGGTGTGTCTATGCAGAGTGTAGTGTGCCCATGACCATGTATAGGGTTGGCAGACAATGTTTCTACAAGTGTATTTGTATGTTCTGTAAGAATTCCCAGGTATATAGTAGACCTGACAAGGGACAAGGTTGTAGTCACTTCTTGACCACAGCCAGCCACCCAGAGGAAGTGAGTAGTTGGACCTGTGGGCTTGGGGCCATAGTCGCAGGGGACATCAAGCTCAATTACCATAACATACTACCCAAAAACATTGTTAAATTTCCTACTTTGGCAAGTAGCAGCTGGGATTTTAAAAGCTTGTACATAGTCATCTAGATGCAATGATTGGTCTCTCCTCATCCAGAGCAAAGAAGAA
>NW_006921734.1:5820213-5822954 GCF_000298275.1 Orycteropus afer afer
GGGGGGGGGGATGAGGAAAGGAGCACTGGTGGCACAATGCCTAAGGCATTTGACTATAACCAGAAGGTTGGCGATTCAAACCCACCAGCCACTCGTGCTTCAGGAAGATGGAACAATCTACTTCAGTAAGGATTTACCACCTTGGAAACCCAATGGGGGTCATTATGAGTCCAATGGCAGTGGGTTTGATTTTTGGTTTGGTGGGATAAAGGATTCCTGGTGGTGCAGTTGTTAAGCACTTGATTGAGACTTGAAAGGTTGGTGGTTTGGACCTACCAGCCACTTTGTGGGAGAAAGATGTGGCAGTCTGCTTCCTTAAAGATTAAAACCCAAACCCAAACCAAACCCATGGCCATCAGTCAATTCCAGTTCATAGTGATCCCCACTGAGTTTCCAAGGCAGTAAATCTTTATGGGAGCAGATTGCCCCATCTACCTTCTGCGGGATGGCTGGTAGGTTTGAACTGCCAACCTTCCAGTTAGCAGTCAAATCTCTTAAGCACTGCACTCTGGGAACACTATGTGTCTGTTCTAGTGTGTCCTGTAGGGTCACTGTGAAAAGATACCATCTTGTCAGCAATGGGTTGTTTCTTTGCTTTCAGTGGGATAAGACTTGCAGAATTGCCATCTGGAAAAATCCTTTCCTCTGGAGAGTAGACCATTGTTACAGAGAGAGCTTTGGACTTGTTTCACAATGGTTACTCTTCCTGCAGAAGTGTGAGGGGATTCTTCTCAAATTTTCACCAGGAGAAATGATGGGGTTCCTAGAGGGAAGATGAACAAAATTACAGATCTCCACTAAAATTACAATCCCCACAAGTTTCTCACTCATGATAGTCTGCGCTCAGCCTTCAGAAATTCATCACAGTTACTTTTTAGTAATTCCTACCAGCTTATGGCTCCTAAAAGGAGTTTTGGTGCTGTGGTGGGTAAGACATTTGGCTGCTGATCAGAAGGCCAGTGGTTCAAACCCACCAGATGCTCTGCTGGAGGAAGATGAGGCAATCAATTTCCATAAAGATTTTTCCCTCTTGGAAACCCAATGGAGTTCATTAGGAGTCAAGATCAACTCAATGGCAGTGGGTTTGGTCCTTTTTGGTTTATGGCTTCTATGACTTCTGCTCCAGCTAAGTAAATCTCAGCATAGTGCCTAAGGCACTCGACTGCTAACCAGAAGGCTGATGGTTCAAACCCACCAGCCACTCCTCAGAAAGAAGGTTGAGCAATCTACTGCTGTAGTGATACCGTCTCAGAAACCTCAAGGAGGTGTCACTATGAATCGGGTCCGACTTGGAGGGACACAACAACAACAACATGACATTCTAGATGTGCATGTCTCTCCAGATTTTGAGGTAGTGGTTTTTCCTGTGATCTCAGTTCTCTGATATGTAAAAGAAAAGTCATCGACTTTCAATTTGTCCAACTTTTTCTTTTTGTGAGAATAAGATTGGCAGCTTCCAAGTTCTTAACATATTAGAGCTGAAACTGGAAATCTGTGCTTCTTTTCAAGTTAAGTATTATATTTTCTTGTTGAAAATTTTTCAGTAGGTGTTCCACGTGTAGAGTTGTTTCCGACACTAAGCTTGGTGCTAAATAATCACAGATTAGGTAAAATTGAAATAATGATAGAGAAGCTCCACTAGGTCTTACTGAAAATTTTATTGCCCAGAAAAAGTTTTCTATTTAATTAGATGGCAATTCTACTCTGATGCCCTCTATTTCTTGGTCATCTAACCCAACAACAACAACAAAGATTAGGTTGTAGAAGATTGATGTGAAAGTAATTTGTTCACTGTGTCTTTTCATTTACCACATGAACAAAGGTAACAAAATCCTTATAAACCCACTCAAAGTATCCTCTCATTGGTTGAGTGGGGAATGAAAGAGTTCCAACATCATCTCCTCACCTCCCTCCCTAGGGCAGGAGCAGAGAAGCTCAACACTTTACCTATCCAGTTGTCTGCTCTCTAAGTTGTCCAAGTTTCTCTGGGGTTGTGGTCCCAGGTGAAGAGTAATTTGCAAGAGATGATGTTAAAGTAAGGAGGAAATTCACCCACTCAAGCCTACTTTCAGAAGAATTTAGTCTTAACTCTTTCATGACTTGTGAGACATATATAGTATCCACCTATATTTTCCTTGGCTGTGGTTTAGTGGGAAGCTGTTATCCCACTTTTAGTGCATGCTGCCATCTGGTAGGGGCATATATAATTACATGAATCTGAAGAAATGAGATTCTTTCCACCAACCCCAGCACCAGAGTCCCTCAGGACATATATGTCACACTAATTTTATTAAAATCTATATTACCTCAAAACAATTTAATGTCATTGAAAATAACTTCCATTACTGAAAACAGTTTCAACAAAAAATTCAAAAGAGAAAATAATTTGGTCTTGAAAGGGTTAAGGGTCAAAGCTTTAGTAGCAGATGAGGAGTTCTTTTGTTAAGGCTAGAGAATAGATTCATTATATAAACACTTAATGATAGTTTTCTACATTCCAAGACAACAATGAGGAAGCAGGAGAATACAACTAAGCCCTACTGGGAGTTCCAGCAAGATGGCGGACTAGGCAGAAGAATTACACAGACCCTCTTCAACAAAGAAAAGGGAAACCAATTAACACAGATACAGAAGATAATCGTGGACCCCTGAGCCTTGAAGGGAAGGATACAGAATTGGACTAAACCCCAATTAGCAGAAGAATTTGAGTGAAAATACCAAAAAAAGGAGACACACGGAGC
>NW_006921734.1:5826169-5850586 GCF_000298275.1 Orycteropus afer afer
GCATTGTAAATTTCGGTCAATGACATGAGACAAAGTATATGTGAACTGCTGTATGAAAAGTGAATTTACTCTCTAAATCTTCACCCAAATCAAAATAAAATTAAAAAAAAAAAAACTAAGCCCTACTACATGGACAAAGGAAGGAGCCCTGGTGGTGTAGTGGATAAGCACTGGGCTGCTAACTGAAAGGTCAACAGTTTGAATCTAACAATACTGCATAGGAGAAAGATATGGTGTTTGCTTCTGTAAAGGTTACACGCTTGGAAACTTTATTGGGCAGTTCTACTCTGTCCTAAAGGGTCACTCTGAGTTGGAATTAATTGGATAACAATGAGGTTTTTACTACTTGAACAGATGCTTGAAGGGAGGTTTACTTTGTGTCATAGGGTTTGCATGAATCACCATACACAGCACTCATTTAAACACTCATACAGAAAAGATAAAATTAGTAATTTATTAAACAATTGTTCTTAAGCCAACTTTGGCTTTCTGAGTTACTTGGGCTTTGACAACAAAGAGTTAAAATGTACATTGAAACATAGCTGAACCTGAATATGTCAATTGGGGGAAAAAATTTCATAAACCCTCTTTGTAAATGGTAGGCATAAGTTCTTACAATGTAAAATTCCTGCACGGAAGGCATATGGCTTGTGGTGAATCAGAGCTGTGTGACCTCTAGTACTTTAATTCAAAGCATTGCCTGAGGTGGAATGTGTCTCTTATATTTTTACAATGCACATGTTCTGCTCCGGCCACAAAAATCTGGACTGTTGTATGGAGTGCTTAAAACAGACATTCTCTAATGAAACAAAATAATAATTAAAATGTGTTCTTAATTTACATGCTTTTCATATCTGGAGTTACTAGTGCTTCTCCAGCCTGGAGCTCCAGCATGAGCCACAAATGCCCCTTAATAAGCCCAGTAGGGATAGACAGTCACATATGTGACTGCTATGTTCGGTATAGGAGTGGAGAGTTGGAGTGTGACCTTCTTAGGTACAATATGAATATTTTAATTATTTTTTAATGTCCCTGAAGAATCTCCATTTTCTAAATCTCCAGTTAACAAATGGAGAGTCTCTAAGTTGTTTACTCTGTGGCATTAGGGTTTGGTTTTGCCTGGCTCTGAGGTGTTAGTATCATGAGGTAACATCCTTGTGTTTCAGATTTGTTGCTGAGGCACAGCCACCAGAGGATCATAGTCATAGGATCAAAAACCAAGACTCTAAGAGCATGAATTTGTAAGATGGCTGACTACACCGAGGATCATTGTCTTTGAGTAATCAACTAAACTGGCTTCCCACTATCATAGCACATATACCAGTATCAGTTGCTGTCAAGTCAGTTCTGACTCAAGGCAACCCCATGTGTGTCAGAGTAGAATTGTGCTCCATAGGTTTTTCAGTGGCTGATTTTTCTGAAGTAGATCACCTGGCCTTTCTTCCAAAGTGACCTTGCATGGACTCAAACCTCAAAATTTTTGGTTAGTAGCCATGTAGATTAACCATATGCACTATCCAGGGACTCCCAGAGCACGTATGTTGTTCTTAGTTGCTGAAGAGTTGGGTCAAATCATGGCAACTTTCTGTATAACAGAACAAAACTTTGCCCAGTTCTGTACCATCTTCATAATCATTGGTATTTTTGAGCCTAATAGCACATATAGTGTATTATAGATACCTTTATCCTCTCTACACTAGGAGACAAGGACAGTCTTGTGAGAGAGATAATCTTGTGTTCACAGTAAACTAGGTCTTAGAGCAGTGCAGAATACATAAAAGGTACACATAAATATTTGTCAAAAGAAACAGTAAAGTCAGTTTCCTAGTTAACATCAACCCTAAGAAAAAAATCCTCAACCAAGGGTGAAGGTTTTGGCAGGGCTGCATGGGTATCAAAGGAAAGATATACTAAGCCCTCAAATTATGACTGGAGTATGTGTGGAAGAATCCCAAGAGGATGTGAGAAGGGCAGAGAAAGGATGAAAAACAAAAAAGGTGGTGGTTATTATGATGGGGGTAAGGGGAAAATAAAACACTGAGAATCTACTTCACCATTAGCTTCTTTGTGACCTTGTTGAGTCACAAACCTTCCGTTCCCTCCTCTTTCTTCAACTAAGTACCTTCTCCAACCTGCAGGGACTGAAGGCCTTCACGCTCAGCTGCCTGGACACTACTCCTTATACTTTTGCCATTTATAGCTACCCTTGTTTATAGTCCTTCAGTCAGCTCTCTTCTAAGACAATTTGAATTAATTTTACAAATAAAATTTCACAAGACACTGCATAATATGCTTCACTAAGATCAAAACGTATTACATTTACGGTATATCGAATTAACAAATTAGCTTTCACACAGATTATAATTTATTGTTTTCCTTATGCATTTCATTATTTCTCTCTCCTCTTTTTTTTTAACTAGACAAAGCTGAATGAATTACAACAAGTGATGTTAAATTATACAATATCTTCTCACGTTACAGGCATATTTCTCAGACATATGTCACATGGGTACTACTGAACTGAGCAGTTGTACAGGAGTTCATTAAAAGCAAACTTTCAAAAGTAACTCAAGAAGGAAAATCATGTTCTATGAAATATACATGTAAGGTTCTGGGCTCAAAATCTAGGGGTTAAAAAAAATGAAACTTACCCTTGTAAGAAAATTTTCTATGGATCTTTAACTCATTTTGACATTTATGACAGCCTCATGCTAAGAGAAAGCTGTTTGGTATCTTATTCTGCTTCAAATAAAAATGATTTTAGTATCTGAAACTAGAATGTGTGCTAGAAAGGCATGCGATGGTACACAAAGGATCTGATGCTTATTGTTAGGCCTGCCAGATTCTCCTCACAAGCAAAATCAAAAGATAAGCTTAAAAGAGGAGGCAGCCTCTATTCCATGGATGTCTGTAGTGACTCTGTTCTGTGTGAACATTTGTGGAACCTGTGGGTTTGATGAATAGGGTCAGCGTGTTGATCTTGTTTTGTTATGTCTCTCTGATTTTCTGCAGCCCTAGTTAGTCATTAGGAGGAGTCCCTGGGGAATACAATTTGTTAAGTACTTGACCTCTAACTGAAAGGCTGGTGATTCAAATCCATCCAGAGCCATCTTGGAAGAAAATCACAAAGATTTGCTTCTGAAAGGTCATAGCCTTAAAAACCCTAAGGAGCAGTTCTAACCTGAAACACTTGGAATTGCCATGAGTTTGAACTGACTGGACAGCAACTGGCTTGTTTTTGCTCTTACCTCAGCCATAGATGTGATCCATGGTCTCCAGGGAAGGAAAGAACGGCTTCTGAACACTGGCCTTTGAGTATTTACTTACTTGTAACCTAGAAAAGAAACAGTGGGTTAGGAAAGACAGATGGAGTGAGAAGTAACCATGTTTTTCCAAGTTCTTTTTTTGTGCAGGTGCCTATTAGCATACCAAACAACAGGGACACAGCTGCTGCTGTTGGCACTCCCTGTTGCTTAGAGCTAAGTGTTGATGGGGGAATGGGATGCTGCAGGAAAACAGTTTTGTGCATATGAGCTCTTCAGCTTTTGACAAGTGCTTATCCTCAATCTATTGATACAAGAAGCCTCAAAATAACATAACTACTACCAGAACAAGGGGTTCTGAATCTCTAAGGAAAAATTGCAAAAGGACCAATTCTTAATCCTTATCTGGAAGAGAACGTATCATGGTGGGAAAATCACCCCTCTTGGATTTGCTTCCTAATTACAAGACCTTGGACAAGTTACTTAAACTTAGGTTCCTCACCTAAAATGAGGAAATACCTTCGATGTTGTTATGACATTTTGTTGTTATTGTTAGTTACTATCAAGTCAGCTCCATCTCACAGAGATCTGAAATAAAACAATGAAACCTTGTCCAGTCCTGCACCATCTCCATGATCTTTCATATGTCTCAGTTCATTCCTGAGGCTATTGTGTCTATCCATCTCATTGAACTTTTCTTGATTTTCACTCATCCTCTACTTTACCAATCCAGCTAAGGGGAGAGCGGAGAGGTTTTGAACAGCTAAGGGAGATGGACTTGTCTGTCAGTTTGTTGTACTGTGGTGGCTTGTGTGTTGTTGTGAGGCTTGAGCCTGTCCCACTGGTGTTTCAAATGCCAGCAGGATTGCACATGACACACAGGTTTCAACACAGCTTACAGACTGAGACAGACTAGGAAGGAGGAAGAGACCACCTACTTCTCAAAGAATTGGACAGGGAAAAACTTATGAATGGCAGAGAAACACTGTCTGATACGTTACTGGGCAACTTTTTGAATAGCATAGAAACATTGTCTGATACAGTGCAGAAGGACAAGCCCATAGGTTGGAAGGCACTCAAAATATGAATGGGAAAGAGCTGTCTCATCAGAGTAGAACCAACCTTAATGATATGGATAAACTAAAGCTTTTGGGACCCCCATTTGCTGACATGGCATGACTCAAATTGAGGAGAAAGAGCTGTAAACATTCAGTAATAATTAGAACATGGAATGCATGAAGTATGAATCTAGGAAGATTGGAAGTTGTAAAAAATGAAGTGGAATACATAAAGATGGATATTCTATGCATCAGTGAGCTGAAATGGACTGGTTTTGGCCATTTTGTATCAGACAACCACATGATCTACTATGCTGGGAATGGCAATTTGAAGAGGAATGGTGTGGCATTCATCATCACAAAGGATGTCTCAAAATCTGTCCTGAAGTAAGATGCTGTCGGTGATAGGATAATATCTATATGCCTACAAGGGAGACCAGTTAATATGACTTATTCAAATTCATGCACCAACCACCAAAGCTAAAGATGAGGAAATTGAAGATTTTTATCAACTTCTGCAACCTGAAATTGACTGAATATGCAATCAAGATTTGTTAATTATCATTGGTGACTGGAATGCAAAAATTGGAAACAAAGATGAATCACCAGTAGTAAGAAAGTTTGGCCTTGGTGACAAATAGTTCTGGAGATCGCATAATAGAATTTTGCAAGCCCAATGACTTATTCATTAAAAATACCTTTTTTCAACAACACAAATGGTGGCTATACACATGGTCTTTGCCAGATAGAGTATACAGGAATCAAATTGACTACATCCATGGCAAGAAGCAATAGCAAAGCTCAATATCTTCAGCCAAAACTAGAACAGGAGCTGATTGTGGAACAGATCATCAACTGCTCATATACAAGTTCAACTTAAAGTTAAAGACAATTAAAACAAATCCACAAGAGCCAAATTATGACCTTGAATATATCCCTCTTGAATTTAGAGACCATCTAAAAAATAGATTTCATGCATTGAACACCAGTAACTGAAAACCAGAAAAATTATGGCATGACATCAAGAACATCATCCATGAAGAAAGCAAGAGGTCATTAAAAAGACAAGAAAAGAAGACCAAAATGGATGTCAGAAGAGACTCTGAAACTTGCCCTTGAATGGAGAGTGTTGTTGTTGTTATGTGCCGTCGAGTCGGCCCCAACTCATAGTGACCCCTCCTTGGGTTTCCGAAGCAGTAGTGGAGAGTAGCTAAACTAAATGGAGGAAATGACAAGACAAAAGAGCTGAACAAAAGATTTCAAAGAGCAGCTCGAGCAGACAAAGCCAATTACTATAATGAAATGTGCAAAGACCTGGAGTTAGAAAACCAAAAGGGAAGAACACACTCAGCATTTCTCAAGCTGAAAGAACTGAGGAAAAACTTAAGCCTCAAGTTGAAATATTGAAAGATTCTATGAGCAAAATATTGAATGATGTAGGAAGCATCAAAAAAAGATGGAAGGAATACACAGAGTCACTGTATCAAGAAGAAATGGTCGATGTTCATCCATTTCAGGAGGTTGCATATGTTCAAGAACCAATGGTACCGAAGGAAGAAGTTGAAGCTGCACTGAAGGAATTGGCAAAGAACAAGGCACCAGGAATTGAGGGAATATCCATTGAGATGTTTCAACAAACAGATGCCTCACTGAAGCACTCACTCGGCTATGCCAAGAGATTTGGAAGACAGCTACCTGGCCAACTGACTGGAAGAGATCCATATTTGTACCCATTCCAAAGAAAGGTGATCCCACAGAATGTGGAAATTATCGAACAATATCATTAATATCACATGCAAGTAACATCTTATTGAAGATAACTCAAAAATGGTTGCAGCAGTATATTGACAGAGAACTTCCAGAAATGCGAGCTGGATTTGGAAGAGGATGTGGAATGATGGATATCATTGCTGATGTCAGAGGGATCAGGGCTCAAAGCAAAGTATACCAGAAAGCTGTTCACTTGTGTTTTATTGACTATGCAAAAGCATTTGATTGTGTGGATCATAACAAATTGTGGATAATATTGAGAAGAATGGGAATTACAGAACACTTAATTGTACTTGTGAGGAACCTGTACATAGACCAGGAGGCCATGGTTCAAACAGAACAAGGGGTCACTGCATGGTTTAAAATCAAGAAAGGAGTGCATCAAGGTTGTATCCTTTCATGATACTTATTCAATCGGTATGCTGAACGAAAAATCCGAGAAGCTGGACTATATGAAGAAGAACATGGCATCCAGATTGGAGGAAGAATCATTAACAACTTGCGATATGCTGATGACACAACTTTTCTTGCTGAAAGTGAGGATGGCTTGAAGCACTTACTGATGAAGATTGCAGGATACAGTCTGCAGTATGGATTACATCTCAATATAAAGAAAACAAAAATCCTCACAACTGGACTTATAAGCAGCATCACAATAAATGAAGAAAAGACTAAAGTTGTCAAAGACTTCACATTGCTTGGTTCTACAGTTGACACCAATGGAAGCAGCAGTCAGGACATCAGATGACGTATAGCACTGGGCAAATCAGCTGCAAAGGATCTCTTTCAAGTGCTGAAGAGCAAAGATGTCTCCTTGAAGACTAAAGTGCACCAGACACAAGCCATGGTATTTTCAATTGCCTCATATGCATGTGAGAGCTGGGCAGTGAATAAGGAAGACCAAAGAAAAATTGATGCCTTTGAGTTGTGATGCTGGTGAAGAATGTTGAAAGTACCTTGGCCTGCTAAAAGAAGTAACAAATCTGTCCTGGAGGAAGTGCAGCCAAAATGCTCCTTGGAAGCGACAATGGCCAGACTTTGTCTCATCTACTTTGGTCATGTTATCAGAAGGGACCATTCCCTGGAGAAGGATGTCATTCTTGGTAAGGTGGAGGATTGATGAAAGAAGGGAAGGCCCCCACTGAGATGGATGGACACAGTGGCAGTGGCAATGGACTCAAGTATAGCAGGGATCGTGGAACTGCCACAGGACTGGGTGGTGTTTTGCTCTGCTCTGCACAGGGTCACTATGAGTCAGAGGCGACTCAAGGGTACCTAACAACGACTACTTTACCAATTATGATATCATTTTCTAGAAATTGGTCTCTCCTGATGATGTTTTTAAGGTAATCAAGAGAAACTCTCACCATCCTCCAGGTGTTTAATAAGTAATTAATTATTATTGCCTTCTTCCCACATTAGACATTCACAAATACCAAGTAATTAGCTCTTGGGAACCTCTGTGGCACACATGGGAAAAGAGGTAGCTACTGATTACTCCAAATACCAACTTCTTCAGTGCCAGGGCAAATGAACTGGTTCCCACGTTGCTAAGAGATACAAAGTTGTATTATGATGAGTGTTTAACTCATGCAAAGTGAGGGTATAAATGTACCATGAATCCTGAGAAATCTTTACAACTCATTTGCAATACTCATTTTGAAGCTGTGTAATCTTCTGTTAAGAGGGTCTTTGTGTTCTGGGTAGATAACTTGGAGTCACTCAGTTTTGGGTTCTAAGCAACACTAGGAGTTACTCAGTGATGAGAAGTAAATACTCCATTGCAGAATTTGTCCTTGATATGGAGCAATGAGGAAAGGGAAGAAAATAAATAATTTCTGCCTCTCCTTCCTGTTCTGCTTCAGTTTAATGTAGACAAATCTCTGTGAGAAGAATTCTAGAAATAATCAAACCCAGCAGTCATCCCTGATTAGACGTCAAGCTCTGACTGTAGGTATAGTGCTAGCACTGTCCAACAGAACTTTCGGCAATGATGAAGTGTTCTATATCTCTATATATGTGCTGTCCAATATGGTTGTCAGTAGCCACATATGGCTATTAAGCACATTAAATGAAGCTAGTATGACCAAGGAATTATATTTTTTGAATCTGAATAGTCACATATGACCAGTGTCTACTCTATTGTACTGTGAAACTAGGCTCTGGACCAGATTTGCCTTGATGATTGAAACTAAAAGCAAAGAAAGACTTACTGAATTGGAAAGTAATCTACAGCTTCTACTTTTATCTGTTAAGTTGGTCTGATCCTCGATATTTTATTAACATTAGAAATATATAGTTTTTATTTTGTACAATTATCAGATTTCTAAGCAGTGATTCCCCTCACCTCCATAACAGAATCAAAACATGGGGCTATTTTTATGATATTCATCATTAATATTTAAAAAACAAATTTTTAAGAATTAAAGATGGCAACTAACAAAACAAAACTGTCACTTCACGTGAGAGCATTCACTATTAGGAGTGACTTATATTTCAATCAGCTAAATACAGGAAATGAAGTGGAAACATGATTATATATTCCTTTTTCCCTTTCCAAAGGAGTTCTTCTGGTGGTGTAGCGGTTTAGGCATTTGACTGCTAATGAAAAGTTCAGTGGTTTGAATCCACCAGCCACACCCCAGAAGAAAGATGAGGCAGTCTACTTCCACAGAGATTTACACCTTCGGAAACCCAATGGAGGTTGCTATGAGTCAGAAGTGGCTTGATGACAGTGAGAGTTTGTTTTTTTCCCTTTCCAAACACACAGATGTTAATTTTTTAACATCATATGAGGTATGGATCAAACTTCACCTTTTTGTATGTAGAGATTCAGTTGTTCTAGCAGCATTTGTTGAAACTGTTTTTCCCCATCAAATAGACTTAGTATTTTTATAAAAAATCAGTTGTCCATAAATGTATGGGTTTATTTCTCTCAATTCTATACCATTGGTCCATATGTCTATCCTTTTACCACTACCATATTTTGATTACTATAGCTTTATGTTTTGAAACTAAGACTTGTGAATCCTTCTACTTTGTTGTTCCTTTTCAAGATTGTTTTGACTATTTGGGGCCCCTAAATTTAAGGATTGGCTTTTCCAATTCTGCAAAAACAGTCTATTGGAATTTTGATAGCAATTGTATTGGATTTTGACTTAGGCTAGATTCTTTAAAAGAGCAAAACCAGTGAAGGGTATATATGAATATATAGAGAGAGATTCATTTCAGGAAAATGCCTCGTGAAAATTTGGAGGCTGGCAAGTCTCAAATACATGCAGAAGGCTGGAGACATCTCTGGAATTATGTGGTTGCAGTGGTTGACAAACCCAAAATCTGCAGGTCAGGAAGCAGCCTGAAGGCTTCTCATGTCCCAAGAACCAGCGGTCAGAGGATAGCGAGATAAATGCAGGATGGAGAGATGGAGAGTGAACTTTGCCAGAACATGTGTTTATATCATGAATACAGGCCCACACCCACAAGGAATCTCCTTTTCCAACTGATTGACTACTCATATCAGATCATAAAATGGGAGGTGATACACAGGTCTGCCAAACTATTGAGAATTATAGCCTAGCCAATTGGACACATAATATTAACCATCATGAATCTACAGATCACTTTGAGTAGTATTGACATCTGAACAATATTAAATCTTGCAGTCCATGAACATGGGATGCTTTTCCATTTATTTAAGTCTTCTTTAATTTCCTTTAGAAATCTTCTATAGTTTTTAGTATACAACTCTTCACTTCCTTGGTTAAGTTTATTCCTGGGTGTTTTATTTTTTAGATGGAATCATCTTCTTAATTCATGTAGAAAGACACAACTGAGTTTTGTGTGTTGAACCTATATCCTATGGCATTGTTCAATTTATTTATTAGCTCTAGTAGGTTCCTTTTGGATTCTTTGGGCTTTTCTATGTATCAGATCATGTCATCTGTAAATAAAGATAGGTTTTTTCTTCCTTTCTGGTTTGGATGCCTTTCATTTCTATTTCTTGCTTTATGGCTCTGGATGGAACATCCAGTCCAATGCTATGAAGTCACTTCAGAAAAGCCTCCCAAGTCATATGATATTTGCATTTCTTGTTTACTTATCTGTTTTCTGAACTACAAGGTCTGGGAGGGGAGAGATGGTTTCTGCCATATTCATAATTGTAACACAGTGCTAATATGTATTTGTTGAATACTTATTTATGAATGAATGAATGAATGAATGACAAATTAACTACTCAGCACAACTTTAAATCAAAAAACTCACTGCCATCAAGTTGATTCCCACTCATAGCTACCCCCATCGGGCTTCTGAGGTGGTAAATATTTACAGAAGTAGATTGCCCACATTCCTTACATACAGTGTGGTTTTGGAGTTTGAATTCCAAATACCTTAGTGGCAGCAAATTAATCTCTGGCCATGTCCAAGGATCTCCCTATACAATGAAAGTTTGAAGGTCAGCTAGAATGAAAAACAATTTCCTTAAAAATCGGGATCACAATAGACGGGCCTGGACAGAGGGGAAGAAAAATATAGGAACAAAGTTCAACATCATAAAAAAAGAAATAAGGCCAGACTTACTGGTCTGATACAGACTGGTGGAAGGAACTCCTGAGACTATGACCCTTAGACATCCTTTCAACCTAGACCTAAACACACCCCAAGGCATCACCTCTCAGCCAAACAATAGATAGGCCTATAAAGTGAACAATAACACCCATAAGCAATGTACTTCTCAGAACAATCAATCAGGCCAAGACCAAAAGGGCAGTATTTACCCTAAAACAAAGCTCAGAAGGCAAGAATGAGGGGGAAAAAAAAGGCTCATGGAAATGGAGAAACAAGGGAGTAAATGAGAAAAGTGCTGATACATTGAGGGAATTGCAACTAACATCACAAAACAAAATGTGCAGCATAAATTATTGAATGGAAAACTAACGTGCTCTGTAAACTTTCATCTAAACCACAATAATAACTAAAGGTGGACCCTCCATATTCCCTTGTGTTATCTCTAAAATTTCTGCTCTTTCTCAGTTTTCAGGCATCATAGTACACTCTTTAGGGCCTTGGTTCTTGTAGTATTATTAATTATCATAAAACCTCATTCAACTGTAGCAGTCTTGGCAATCTTATTATCTCAAAGGGACAAGGAGCAAAGATTAGTTGTTTTATCATTTAAGTAATGAGAATTTTACACTTCTCTAAAGAGATTTATGAGAGTCATTAGTCTAAGCAGGAGTTTCCAGCATGAGTGTTATTAGGTGTAATAATTAACCCTAGTCGGGTGAGTTACTGCCTAGCAACTTAAAAATCATTGGAGATAACATGACATTTCAGTTTTAGGCATTTGGAAATACATATAAATGTGTGTTGCTGTTTAATTCTAAAATTATCAATATCAAACGCAGTGTCAGCAAATTTAATGTATTTACTTATTAACTTATTTTTTACGTCGTGTCCTTTAAAATACAATCCCTTGTCAAAGAAATGGGAGGGCAGCATAATATCCTGACAGATCACTAGCCTTGGAGTTAGCACCCACCTCTGCCACTTACTGTCTCTGACTCAGGGCAAGTCATTTAAGTTTTCTAAACCTCTGGGTTTTTTAGCTGCAACATGGGAGCCAGAAGAGAGGGAGGGGGGAACATGATATCTAAAGCTCCTTTCAGCCTTGGCCATCTTGTAACCATATGCAACACAAAAGCTACTTAATATGACAACTTTGATTAGTGCTTAGGCTAGCCAGCTGTGAAGTGAGTCCTTTATCCCTAAAGAGAAAATAAAATTAGTATACATTAAGTGGCTACCATGTTCCACAGATTTTTATATATATTATCTTATTTATACTTCTTCAAGTAGGAATAATGTCCTTATTGTGTAAATGAGGTCACTCAGAGAATTTGAGGTAATTGTATAGCAAGTAAGAGTTTGAGCCAAATTAATTATGTTCCGATAGTGGTTCTGTTGGGGGCTCTGGTAGCATAGTGCTTAAGGCACTTGACTGCTAACCAGAAGGCTGGAGGTTCAAACCCACCAGCCACTCCTCAGAAGGAAGGTTGGGAAATCTACTTCCATAGTGATACTGCCTCGGAAACCTAAGGAGGGGTCACTATAAGGCGAGTCAGACTCGATGGCAAATAATAACAACATAACAGTGGTTCTGTCATTTACAATATGACATATGTGAATACGAATAATTATGCTTTCTACATTAGGATCAGTGAGGAAAAATTAAATTAGAACATATTTGTAAAGTTCTTACTACATCTGACTCAGAATAAATATTTTATAAATGACAACTATTATTACTATCATCAGTGACTATTTTCAATGCCATAGCTACAAAGTGACCTATATCCTTTTGGTTATGAACCCCATGTAGATTCCATTATACCATCTTGATAAACTGTGGAAATTTGGAAAAAGATTTTTTTTGTTTGTTTCTTTGTTTGTTTTTAATTTATAATAATCCCCAATTTACAATGGCATCACATTCCAAATGACTCTGTCATGAGTTGATCCTTTTCTTTTTCTTTTTTTTAGTTTTCATTACTATTGCCTTTTATTAACTGTGTAAGTCATAACATTGAACATCTGTGAGTAAACTTCTGAGAATTAGAACATCAGCAAATAATGTGCTGCAACAGTGTATGTAGTATGTATTACTAATGATAAGATACAAAAAAAAGACAGTTACAAGGGCAGGTCATTGTAACTTGAGAATATTGTGAATCCAGGACTTCCTATAATAAATATCTTTCTCCCTATTTAGACATATCAATAGCTTATTCCTTCATATGTTACAAGGTATTGAATTTATTGTTAGTTATAAAGTACAAGATAATCCCTCCATACTAATTCATATTCCACTGGGTCAGATTCTATAATTGATCAAATATTTCCCAGACATAATGAGGTTAGCATTTCCAACAAGCAGTACATAACTAGTTCTGCAGCAGATTGTATTTTCCACATATGAAGGCATCTATATATCTCATCCCACATGCTTTTCTTACATTGTGACATTGACATTCTTCCATTAAGAAATGGAATCTTCATTCTTCTTGAATCTGGTTGGTTTGTGATTACAGCAGAAATGAGCCCATGTGACTCCCAAGGCTAACTCAAAAAATTCTTCATCTTCTTCCAACCCACTTCCTGGTCCTTGTAGAGGCTTCACTTGGAACTCAACCACAATGCCATAAAGAAGCCAGGCAGTCACATGCAATGACCATGGGTAGATGTTCTGGCCACAGTCCCCTGTTAGATCCCAGTCAACAGCCAGCATCCGCTGTCAAACATGTGAGTGATTAATCCTCAAGATGATTCCAGCCTCCACGCTTTGAGCTACCTCAGCTGACTGAGTGGAGCAGGGACAAGCTGTCCCCACTGAGCGCTAAATAAATTGCAGATGTGTGAGTGATTGTCCTTGTTTTAAGTCACTAAATTTTCAAATGGTTCGTTATATAGCAATGATAACCAGAACAAGTACATTCTAGATGCATTGTATGATATACAATGTCTACCTTCAGGCCTTAGCTCTCATTTTTCATGTGAAACCTTTTGAATAAATCTTAGACCAATACAGACTCTGGTTAAACACATTCTTTTATTTTGCAATGGTTTTACATGTCAGATAGATACTTATATAGATATGACTATAAGAAGTATAAACTTACACTGTATGACAGGAAAATATATTCTGAGATTAATTTTAAGTTAAAACTTTTAGAAATTACATTTGTTTAATATTGGTGACTTTCAGCATTTTGTTGTCTTCTCAAAAAAAATGATAGAATAGCATGATACATGCAAGCCATCAGAAATTTAACACATAACCCACAAGATTTAAATGATCCCTGATGTGAACAGAGTCTAATGAGAAATGTGCTCTACATGTAACCTGACATATACCTTTTTCAACATCACACTGTGAATTATCAACAAACCAATCCAGTTTCATATGTGTCGACTTATTTGTTACTCTTGTTCTTAGATTAGTTTTAACAGAGGTTTTTCCTTATTTTTTTCCTAGTTCTTTTTATTTCTGCTTTCCATTTCAACTCCAAACCTAGCCTTCCTCACCTTCATTCTCTAAAATGCAATTTACAATCCCTGTTAAGAAAGCTTATCCTTAGTGGTCTTCCACAAACAAATTTGCAATCCCCTTCAGAGGACATATGTACAGCTCCTTTCAGTGGATACTTCAAATCTGGTACAATGGCTTGGCATTTCCCTTCCTCGGTGTCTCACGGAAGTTATTCCATAGGAGACAAAGAGATTTTATAACATGAATAATAAGGCATTTGACTGCTAACCAGAAGGCTGGCAGTTCAAACCTACCAGCCGCTCCTCGGGAAGAAGGTCGGGAACCCAAGGAGGGGTCATGACCAGTCGGATCCGACTCAGAGGCAGTGACTTTTGACCTGACCCAGAAAACATAGTTATGATGTTGAGTTGGATGAGCTAAAATGTTGCTCTTTCTAGATGATACCTCCCAAATAGACATAAGCTCTGTCAATTGCAGAAGTAAGCAGTTTCATCTGCCATAATTAGTTTGGGAACAAAAGGTAGATAGCACATCCCAACCATTAATAGTATGAACAAATTCAGCAGCTGTCTTTGTTTACAGGCTAAGTACACAGAGTCAGATGGAAAGATTTAAAAAATGCAGTAAATGGCAATCCACATGGATAATGAACTGGATTAATGTAGCAATTAAAGTTTATAAAAAATTAAGTATTACCCTTAGACAAAATCTGGCAATGATGTAAAAGCTGAGAATCTGCTTATGAAAATTGAAGTTTAGCAGAGGAAATTTAAATTGCTAAGAGTTATAGAGTCTAGTGAGTATAAATAGCCAAGCTAAGACTGTTGATGTGTAAGAAGTAATCATAGAAGAGTGAAAGATTTAGAGCAAAGAAAATTCAATATTCCTCATTGAGAAGATAATTTTCCCTTGAACAAAAGACGTCTAGTTTTTTTACTGATAAAAGTTTCTGGGGGCAAATGGTTTTTCTTACCATGTGAAAAAAACTTGTGAATTATAAATACTTCACCTGAAATGCAAAAAAGCAAAGGAAAATCAGGGTGGAAGAGTGATGACCTATAAATTATTTTTTATAAGTAAGGCTTTGATCGGTGAAGAAAGACTTGCAGCAAAGTTAACAAACCGTATTCTTAGGAAGTAAGGAACCCTAGTGGTGCAGTGGTTAAGCACTTGTCTGCTAACCCAAAAGCCAGTGGTTGGGATTCTCCAACCATTCCATGTGAGAAAAAATCTTATGTTCTGCTCCTGTGAAGATTACAGCTGAGGCTGTTATATTCTGTCTTACAGTGTTGTCTCTATCAGTCAGAATCAAGGGCACACAACAATAACATTCTTAGGAAATAGTTGACTTTTCAAATGTTATTAAATCCCATCATATAGCTTTTATCTAAAACAAAGTGGAATGTGGTCCCTAATGTTGTTTCTTCACTTATTGGCTCAGAATACAAGGGTCTGGAGGGGAATAAAGGAACTCCAGACCCTTGAAGAACACAAGCAGTCCTCCAAGTTGTATTATTACAATTTGTCAGAATTTCATTATAGAATTTTTCTCTTTGCTAAGGTTATTGCTATTATCTGGTTTGTTATCCTTGGTGTACAAACATGTAGTTGTTTTATTTTTCTGTAATATTTTTCTCTCACTAGTGCTGTGTTGAATATCCCTTCCTGGCCTAGTGGTAAATCTCCCATTAATACATTAGACAGAAGACATTGACTTCTAAGTTTTTTCAGTTTGATTTTAAATCCCTCTGATTCAAGCCTAGTCAGGCTTGTGATTTCAGGGACTCAAAATAATGAAGATATGTAGTCAGCTGTTTGATTCCTCTTTCTTTGAAGCAGAGGAAGAAACTTGGTCCCCCACCTCTTTCAACCCCTTCTTAAAGGATTGTGGAAGTTCTCAAGCCTAGCTGCTTATTACCATCATTGGGGCCCTTATACGTAGTATTGACACCAGGGTTCCCCTGAGTCTTAAACACAATTTTAAAGATGAAGGAAAAAAAAGATAGATTTACATTATTTAAAAGACTACTGATGCTGCCTTCTCAGTTTTCAGAATGGCATTCCCTAGCCACTGATGTCCTCTGTGAAGCAGGTATTCAAATGTTGGTTCTCTCAAGTCATGGATGGGGAGGGGATGATTATGAAAGGGCCCTTTAACTGATGTTTCCATAATTTAGAAACAAGTGGAGGACTAAACTCCAGCCTGATCTATTCCAAACTCCTTCCCTTACCACCTCTGGAGTAGGAGTGTACTCAATAACCTCTTACTACTAGGGTCTCTCGCCTAAGACCAGATGTCTTGTTTGAGTTATTAACAAAATGGCAATATCCTGGATACATTAAGAAACTCAGGCACCCTGTATACACAGAAAATGGTAAATCAGTGAGCAGACAGGTTCTCTTTCCCTCCTTACTCTGTCAACTTTCTCCAAGTCACTTTTTCCACTGCTCAGCAGGAACGGAGGCATGTCAGCACAGCCTCTGCATAATCAAGTGAGCCACTGGTGAGATATCATGTCCACTTTTGGGAAACCTTATTTTTACAACTTATTTAGTCAATGCCAATTCATTTGGCTGGAAGTGGAACATGAGCTCTTATTGTTTTGAGTGCAAAGGCCAAGCTCTTTCCACTCAGCATTGATGGAAGTAAAAAGAAATTGAGAACATTGAGCACAGAAATGAAAAAGTGGGACTGCTAACCACAGAGAGCAACTCTGGACAGAATGCTACCATGACACAGCCTGAGGGACTTGACATTTCTCTACCATTTAACTTGAACAATTCTATTCTCTTGTACTGGATGAAAACATGGCCCAAAACAATATTTCTTGAGCATAAAAACAATAATTAACTTAGGCATAACACAAAATTAGAAACAAAAAATTGACTGTCTAGACAATTACAAAATGCCTAATAAAGAAAGAGCATAGTTCCCTTCTCAGATGTACAGCTATTGTAATGAGCACATCCTTTGGGGGAATTTTACAAAGCTATTAATCAAGTATAATGTCACATTGACAGATTCATCCTTTTTTTTTTTTTTTTAAGATAGAAAAAATTTTCAATAAGTTGATTACAAGAGGTTCCATCTATATGGACTGAAAAATTTTACCCAGTGCAGCTTACCAATGGAGTCTCAAAAGTTTCCTAATATATAGAACTGAGAAGGATTCCCAACCAGCATCTCCTCAGGTAAATATCTATCCTTTTAATTCCTGTAATTATCTAGATTTGACAACCTATGAAAACTGGGCCATTTCACTGTGAGAATGGTACAGATATACCAAAGCAAACTCTTTGCTGCTGAGTCAAACCTGACGCATAGTGACCCCTCTTTGGGTTTCCTACATGGTATCACTGTGGAAGTAGATTGCCCAACCTTCCTTCTGAAGAGTGGCTGGTGGGTTTGAACCACTAGCCTTCTGGTTAGCAGTCAAATGCCTTAGGCACTATGCCACCAGAGCTCTGGGTACAGATATAGGCAGTCACAATTTCAAATTTAAGAAATAGATATAAAACAGAAGGTGTCTAGAATGTCCTTGTGGCCCCCAGCAAGTGGAGCCTATTCTTAGGTCCCTGAAATCAGAAAGAACACTGTCACTTTAAATATCCAAAATGGTCAAACCACTGGACAAAACATTCAAAATGGCCACACCCTCCAGACAGCCAAAAGTCCATGGCTGAGTCCATCTCCCTCTTCGCTGCTTCCACTTTTATTCACTGGCCACCAGTGCAGTCTTCTGTGCAGTCCCTGGCTAGCAGGATTAATTTTTATGTTAATTCATAGGTCCTAACACAACATGACAATATCCAAGCTGTCTGCATCGTCAGGATCGCTGCCAGAACACAGATCCATATGTCTCCTTTTTTCGGTGTTTCCATGCAGGTTCTTCTACTAGTTGGAGTTTAGTTTTTAGGTTTTTTTTCTTCATTATTCTCCTACTCTACCTCTTTTCTCTTACTGCCCCCTCCTCAGATATTACGTTTTTTTCTTTTTTCTTTTTCTTTCTTGGTTATTGTTCCTGTGTGTTTATGTGGCATGTTTCTTATCCACTTGCTTTTACTTTTTTGATGGTTTTTCAATTGTTGTTTTGATCTAACTGAGTGGGAGACAGCAACTGTGCCCATATGATGCAATCACACCCACACCTCCTGCAGCTCCACTTGCTGAATGAGAGCCACCACTTCCTTCTCAACCAAATGGCCAATGATAAAAACCACCAAGAAGAGTTTGACTCACCCTTAACTGCTCTTCACAAACACTTAACAGAGATCTAAATACAAAAATGTCACAATGTCTCGGAGAAACAGTCCAAACAAGAAGCAAAATAAGGCAACAGAAACAAGGGAGCAGAATACAGACCCAGAACACATCCATGAGGAAGAAGCAGCATTGGAACTCCCTGATAAGGAATTCAAAAGATTTATATTTAGGTACCTTCAAAGGATTGATAGACAGATCAAGGAAAACACTGATAAAATTAATGAAAACATAGACAAAACCCTAGAACAATTTCAGAAGAAAATACAAGAATAAAATGACAAAATAAATGAAAAATTAGAAATGATATAAAATCTACAGATAGAAAATCAAAAGATTAATATAAAATTTTCAGAAATAGATGACACTTTGAAAGGGCAAAGGAGTAGGGTCAAATCAATGAAATACAGAGTTCATGATATTGAAGACAAATACTTGAATATTTCTTTGGAAAGGGATTAATCAGAAAAAGAGATCAAAACAAAATGAAGAAAGCCTAAGGTTCATGTGGCATACCACCAAAAGGAATAGCCTAATGTAATCAGAATTCCAGAACAGGAAGAGAAGTAGAAAACTACTGAGAAAATTGCCCAAGATTTTTTGGAAGAAAACTTCCCTGATATGATGAAGGATGAGAATATATCCATTCAGGAAGTCCAATGAACCCCAAACAAGATAGATTGCCCCCAAAAAATATCATCAAAACATATATCATCAACCTCATCAAAACCAAAGACAAAGAAAGAATCCTGAAAGCAGCACAGGAAAAAATGAAAAGTTACTTAGAAAGGACAACCAAAAAGAATAAGCTCTGATTTCTCAGCAGAAAACATGCAAGTGAGAAGGCAATGGAATGGTACATATAAAACCCCAAAAGAGAAAAACTTACAACCAAAAATTATATACCCAGCAAAATTGTACCTCAAATATGATGGTGAAATTAAGAGATTTCCAGATAAGCAGAAAATAAGGCAATTTGTTAAAACCAGAACAACCTTACAAGAGATACTAAAGGGAATGCTTCAAACAGAGAACCAATAATAGCAAAACACAACTGACCATTAATACACAAGATGGCATAACCCAGAAACCAACCAGTTATGGAAGTATCCAAAGTAAAATAAGCTTACAAGATCGCAAACAGAACCAGAGACACCAACTAGCAAATGAGACTACAAACCAAAAAGAGAGAAAGATGGTGTAGTTACAGAACTTCTAAATGGTGAGGAAGTCAAGAGAGTTGCAAGACAGAATGGATTGGTATAAACTCAGGGAGAAAATTATGAATCACAGGAAACCTCAAAGAAAAATTATAAACCTTCACATAAAAATAAAAAAGGAGAACAAGCACAAATATTTAGCAAATACTAAAGCAATACCAACAAAGGAAATGATAACACAATTTGTAAACCTAATGAGTTTAGCACAGAAAATTATATGGAACAAAGAAACCAGGGACACCATGAAAATACACATAACAAAATGACAGCAACCAATTCATACTTGTTGATAATTACACGGAATGTCAAAGGATTAAATGAATGACTCAAGAAACAGAGAGTTGCAAACTAGATAAGAAAATGTAACCCATCAATATGCTGTCTGCAAGAGACAAAACTTAGAAAAAAAAAAATAGACTATAAATCAAAGGTTGGAAAAAGATATATCAAGCAAATGGCAACTGTGAAAGAGCAGGAGTGGACATACTAATTTTTGATAAAATCTACTTTGAGACAAAAATCACCATAAGAGTAAGGAAGGACATTTTATAATGATTAAAGGATCAATTGAACAAGAAGATATAACCATAATAAGTATCTATGGACCCAATGAAAGAGCCCCAAAATACATAAATAAGACTTTAAACAAGTTGAAAAGGCAAATAGATGACTCCACAGTCAAAGGAGAAGACTTTAATACACAACTTTCAACAAAATATAGAACTAGAAAGAAACTCAGCAAAAATGTAAAAGAACTAAACAATACAATCCACCAACTTGGCATTATAGGCATCTACAAAGCACTTTGCCCAACAACAACACAATATACATACTTTTCCAGTGCATATGGAACATGATAGACCATGGGTTAGGCCATAAAGCAAGCCTTAGTAAATTTAAAAACATTGACATACTGCAAAGCATCTTCTCAGATCACAATGCTATCAAATTAGAAATCAACAATAGGAAGATCAACAAAAGAAGAGCAAATACATGGAAACTGAACAACACCCTCCTTAAGACTGGATAAGGAAAGAAATGAAAAATGAAATTAAAAAATCCTTGAATCAAATGAGAATGAAAACACAACACACCATAATCTTTGGGACACAGCAAAAGCAGTGATCAGAGGCCAGTTTATAGCAAAAACATCAAAAAAGAAAGAGCCAAAATTAACATTTTAAACCAACATCTCTGATAATAAAAAGAACAGCAAGAAAAGCTTAAACTCACCAGAAGAAAGGAAATAATGATGATTCAAGCAGAAATCAATGAAACAGAAAATAGAAAGACAATAGAAAAATAACAAGACTACAAGTTGGTTTTTTTAAAAAAATAATAAAATTGACAAACAACTGGTTAATTTAAGAAAGAAAAAGAGGGAGAGAATAGAAATAATATAAATAAGGAAAGAAATAGATGACATCACAACAGAATCAACTGAAATAAAAAGGATAATATCAGGATACTATGAAGAGCTGTACTCCAATAAATTTGAAAATCTGGAAGAAATGGACAGATTTCTAGAAACACACCACTTACCTAAACTAACACAGACTAATTTGAACAGTTCAACTAAAGAAGAAATTGAACAAGTCATAAAAAAAATTACCAACAAAAAAAAGTCCTGGCACAGACAGCTTCACCAGAGAATTCTACCAAACATTCAAAGAAGAACTAACACCAATCCTACTCAAACCATTCCAAAGCATAGGAAAGGATGGAATCCTCCCAAATTCATTTTATGAAGCAAGCACAAACTTGATACTAAAACCAGGCAAAGACATCACCAAAAAGGAAAACTACAGACCAATATCCCTCATGAATATAGATGCAAAAATCTTCAATCAAATCCTAGTCAATAGACTCCCAACAACATATCAAAAAAATAATTTATTATGACCAAGTGGCATTCATACCAGGTATGCAAGGATGGTTCAACATTAGAAAAACAATCAACGTTATCCACCACATAAATAAACAAAGGAAAAGAACCACAGGATCATATCAATTGATGCAGAAAATGCATTTGATAAAATCCAACACCCATTCCTGACCAAAACTCTCAGCAAAATAGGAATAGAAGGGACACTCCTCAATATAATAAATGGCATATATGGAAGACCAACAGCCAACATTATTTTCAATGGAGAGAGACTAAGACCATTCCTCCTAAGAACAGAAACCAGGCAAAGATACCCTCTATCACCACTTCCATTCAACATTGTATTTGAAGTCCTAGCCAGTGCAATAAGGTTGTTGTTATGTGCCATTGAGTTGGACCAACTCATAGAGACCTCACCTTGGGTTTCTGAGGTGGTATCACTACAGAAGTAGATTGCCCAATCTTCCTTCGGAGGAGTGGCTGATGGGTTTGAACTGCCAGCATTCTGGTTAGCAGTCAAGTGCCTTAGGCACTATGCTACCAGAGCTCCTGTGCAATAAGGCAAGAGAGGAAAGGCATCTATATTGGTAAAGAAGAAGCAAAACTATCCTTATTTGCTGATGATATGATCCTATATCTAGAAAACCCAAGAGACTCAGTCAAAAATCTACTGGAACTAATTGAGAGATTTAACAGAGTGGCAGGATACGAGATCAACATCCAAAAATCAGTTAGATTCCTTCATGCCAGCAAAGAGATTGCTGAAAAAGAAATAAGGAAATCAATACCATTTACATCATTGTTGTTATTGTGTGCCATTGAGTAGGCCCCAACTCAGCAACCCCTCCTTGGGTTTCAGAAGTGGCATCACTACAGAAGTAGATTGCCCAACTTTCCTTCTGAGGAGTGGCTAGTGGGTTTGAACCACCAGCCTTCTGGTTAACAGTCAAGTGCCTCAGACACAGTGCTACCAAATACAAAAAAAACCAAACCAAAACAAAACAAAACAAAACAAAAATATATATATATATATATAATATAATTAATTATATATTTTATATATATATATATATATATAATTAATTATATTATATATATATATATATATATATATATATCAATATATATTTGGGAATAACTCTTACCAGGGAGACAAAAGACCTGTACAAAGAAAACTATAAAAGACTACCTCAAGAAACCATAAGAGATCTACATAAATGAAAGAACATCCCATGCTAATGAATAGGAAGATTGAACCTTGTGCAAATGTCAATTCTACCAAAGCAATCCATACATTCAATGTAATCCCAACCCAGATCCCATGAACAATCTTTAAGTATATGGAAAATACAGTCACTAACTTTATATAAAGGAGCTCTGGTAGCATAGTGCCTAAGGCACCTGACTGCTAACCAGAAGGCTGGCCGCTCAAATCCACCAGCCACTCCTCGAAAGGAAGGTTGGACAATCTACTTCCGTAGTGATACTGCCTCGGAAACCCAAGGAGGGGTAGCTATGAGTTGGGGTCGACTCAACGGCACATAACAACAACAACAACAACTTTATATAAAAAGGAAAGAGACTTCAGATAAGCAAAGCATTATCGAAGAAGAACAAAGTAGGAGGTCTCACACTCCCACATCTTAAAACCTACTATACAGCCACAGTTGTAAAAACTGCCTGGTATTGGTACAATGACAGACATATAGACCAATGGAATAGAATTGAGAACCCAGAACTATATCCATCGACCTATGCTCAGCTGATCTTTGACAAAGGGCCCAAATCCATTAAATGGGGAAGAGATTGTCTGCTTAACAAATGGTGCTGGCCAAACAGGATAACTATTTGCAGAAAAATGAAACAAGATGTGTACCTCACACCATATACAAGAACTAATTCCAGATGCATCAAAAACTTAAATGTGAAATCTAAAACTGTAAAGTTCCTGAAGGAAAAAGTAGGGGCAAATTTAGGAGCCTCTAATATATGGCATAAATAGACTGTCAAGCATAACCCAAAAAGCACAAAAAGCAGATCAACTAGATGAATAGGACCTTCTAAAAATTAAATTTTTATGTGCTTCAAAAGAAGTCTCCAAAAGAGTAAAAGGAGAACCTACAGATTGGGGAAAAAAAATGTTACATAATGACATATCAGACCAGCCACTTATCTGGAGAATTTATAGAAAACTCCAACACCTCAATAACAAAAAAGAAATAATCCCATTAAAAAATGGGTGGAAGATATGAATAGATACTTCACCAAAGAGGATATTCAGGTGACCAACAAAAGTATGAAGAAATGCTCCCAATCATTAGCCATTAGAGAGATGCAAATCAGAACAACAATGAGATACCATCTTGCCCCAGCACTAGTAGCAAAATTCAACAAGACAGAAAATAACAAATGCTGCTGAGGATGCAGAGAGATTGGGACTCTCGTACACTGCTGGTGGGACTGTCAAATGATATAACTACTGTGGAAAGCAGTATGGCAATCCCTTAAAAAGTTGGAATTAGAAATACCATTTAACCCAGTAATTCCATTACTAGTTATACATCCTAAAAAAGTGAATGGAAGAGACTCTGAAACTTGCCCTTAAGGAGACTAGCTAAAGCAAATGGAAGAAATGACAAGATAAAAGAATTGAACTGAAGATTTCAAAGAGCAGCTCCAACAGACAAAGACAATTACTATAATGAAATGTGCAAAGACCTGGAGTTAGAAAACCAAAAGGGAAGAACACGCTAGGCATTTCTCAAGCTGAAAGAATTGAGGAAAAATTTAAGCCTTGAGTTGCAATATTGAAAGATTCTAAGGGCAAAACATTGAATGAACATCAAAAGAAGATGGAAGGAATACAGAGTCACTGTACCAAAAAGAACTGGTCAATCTTCATCCATTTCAGGA
>NW_006921734.1:5851507-5887410 GCF_000298275.1 Orycteropus afer afer
TCTGGTTAGCAGGCAAGTGTCTTAGCCACTATGCAGTATGGATTACATCTCAATATAAAGAAGACAAAAAATCCTCATAACTGGACCAATAAGCAGCATCACGATAAATGGAGAAAAGATTGAGGTGGTCAAAGAATTTACATTGCTTGGTTCTACAATGACGCCAATGAAAACAGCAGTCAGGACATTACACAATGTGTAGCACTGGGTAGGTCGGCTGCAAGTGCTGAGGAGCAAGGATTTTTCCTTGAGGACTAAGGTGTGCCTGACACAGGCCATGATATTTCCAATTGCCTCATATGCATGTGAGAGATGGACAATGAATAAGGAAGACCGAAGAAGGGTTGATGCTTTTGAGTTGTGGAGCTGGCTAAGAATGCTGAAGGTACCATTGACTGCCAAAAGAACTAATAGATCTGTCCTGGAGGAAGTACAGTCAAGATGCTCCTTGGAAACGAGGATGGCCAGACTTCATCTTACCTACTTTGGTCATGTTGTCAGAGGGGACCATCCTCTGGAGAAGGATGTCATACTTGGTAAGGTGGAGGGTCGATGAAAGAGGGGAAGGCCTTTGACAAGATGGATTGACACGGTGGCTGCGATAACGGGCTCAAGTATAGCACGGAACATGGAGCTGTCGTGGGATCAGGCGGTGTTTTGTTCTGCTGTGCATGGGGTTGCTATGAGTTGGAAGTGACTCGACGGCACTTAACAACAACAACAACAAAGAAGTGAGAGTCAGGACAAGAATAGATATATTCACACCCACGTTCATCACAGCACTATTAACAATAGCCAAAATGGAAACAACCTAGGTGTCCATCAACAGAAGAATGGATAACCAAACTATGGTACAAATGAACAATGGCATACTATGCAATCCTAAAGAATAACGTAGAATCTGCAAAACACCTCATTATGTGGATGAACTCAGAGGACATTATGCTGAGAGAAATAAATCAATCAAAGAACAAATATTGTATTAGTCTGCTATAGTGAAAATCAAGGAAAGGTTTATATAAGGAAGGATATTTTCTTTGTTGGTTACCAGGGGTGGGAGGGCAAGGGAAAGAACACTGTTAGGTAGGTAGAGACAAGCACTGATTTGGGTGAAGAAAAGGGCAATGTACCAAATGTGAGTGATCAACATGGCATTGAGGGAGAGTAAGACATAGAGAGGTTTATGAGAGGTACAGACAACAAAGATGAACCCTTTTGCACACAGAGTACTGCATTGGCAGTGAAGGCAAACATTGATATATGGGTGGATAGATGGGTTGTTGTTGTTGTTATTATTTGCCATCAAGTCTGACCCGACTCATAGCAACCCCTCCTTGGGTTTCCGAGGCAGTATCACTACAGAAGTAGATTGCCCCATCTTCCTTCCGAGGAGTGGCTGGTGGGTTTGAACCGCCAGCCGTCTAGTTAGCAGGCAAATGCCTTAGCCACTATGCTACCAGAGCTCCTGATAGATGGCTGGACAGGCTGAACTATTACGTATGTCTATACAGTGGGAGTGTGCAAAGACCATGTATAGGGTTGGCAGACAATTTTTCTACAAGTGCATTTGTATATTCTGTAAGAATTCCCAGGTATATAGTAGAGCTGACAAGGGACAAGGTTGTAGTCACTTCTTGACCACAGCCAGCTACCCAGAGGGAACAAATAGTCGGACCTGTGGGCTCGGGACCATAGTCGCAGGGGACATCAAGCTCAATTGGCATAACATACTACACAAAACATTGTTCCACATCCCCCTTTGATGAATAGCGACTGGGATCTTAAAAGTTTGCAAGTAGCCATCTAGATGGAACGATGGGTCTCTCCTCATCCAGAGCAAAGAAGAATGAAGAAAACCATAGCTGTGTGGAAACAATTAGGTCAAATGACTGGTACACCATGTGATCCTCAGCCTATGAAACCCGAACTAGATGGTCCCCACTATCACTCTCAACCACTTGGAGGGAAATCTACGTAGGAGATCCTGGATAGAGTGGGAAAACAATATGAGATAAAACTCTAAATCATTGGCGGGGGGGGAAAGACCAGGTTTGCTGGTCTGATAGAGCCTGATGGAACCAATGAGACTATGGCCCCTAGCTATACTTCAGGTCTGGAAATGAACCCACTTGTGTGACTTCCAGCCAAACAAACAAACAAACAAACACACACACAAAAAAAAACCCAAGCATATGAGCTGAACATTTACATTAGGTAAATACACTCTTTGGAGAGAACAATCCTGGGGGAACAGAAGGGCTGTGTATACACAGGGAGACAGCTTTAGGAACAGGAGTACATGGGAGGGAAAGACACAGGGAAGAGAAAACTATGGGGAGGAAGTGGGAGAGGAACTGTTGCATTGTCATAAATTGCAGTCAATGTCATGAGACAAAGTGTATGTGAGGTGCTGTAAGGAAAGTGAATTTGTTCTGTAAACTTTCACCCAAATCACAATAAAAATTGAATACATAAATAAAACAAATTATGAAAAAACAAAAATAAGAAAAGAAAGATATAAAACTAAAGATAGATTCTCACAAATTAGAATAATTTCAATTTCAAAAATTTAGTGAGAACATTACTGCTTCCAATAATGGCAAACTAGATTCTTCAGACCAACCTTTCCAATAAGAACAACTGGAAAACTGGGAGAAAATATTTTAAAATTGTTGATACATTGAGAACAACAAGCAGAAAAAACAGAAGTGACAAGATTAAGAAAAAGAAGGAAATACAGAGAGGCACCCTGCAATTAGGTCCACTCTTTCTATAGAGATACCTGTCAATTGTGGAAGACATGGTTGAAAGGTTGAAAAATTAAGCAATGCTTGTGATAATCAAATAGGGCTTAGAAACAATTGGAATCCAGGATCCCCAGGTAGGAAGGACCCTGGAAAACCCCAAGTCTTAGGCTGGAACCCAGAAAGACACTGCTCTAGGAATAAAAGTAAACCATAAATTTTGTTTGTGACTGAGCCCAGTTTTAATCTATCATAAATCATGAAATTATACTTAGGTCACCCAGGTTCACATTTGCCCTTTGTTACATGATCAAAGCAAGTAAATCGTATGAGTAGGATCCAACTCAATGGCAGTGAGTTTGGTGGGGTTTTTGTTGTTGTTGTTGTTGTTGTTTGTTCACTTTTATGTAGAGGACAATAATATCATCCAGAACCTCATATTATTTCTTCAAATTTTCACACAAAACTAATGGTGTTTTATCAAGTATAACAAAGCTCACAATGATATAAGACTAAACTAAAGCCACTGCCATTGAGTTGATTCAAACTCATAGTGACCCTGTAGGACAGAGTAGAACTGCCCCATAGGATTTCCAGGGCTATAAATCTTTATGGAAGCAAACTGCCTCATCTTTCTCCCACAGAGTGGCTGGTGGGTTCACACTGCCCAACTTTTATTTAGCAGCTGAATGCTTTTAACACTATGCCACCAAAGCTCCTTTACAATGAGATAAACCAAAAACCAAACTCACTGCCGTGGAGTCAGATTCAACTCATAGTGATCCCTCCTTGAGTCTCTGAGGCAGTATCACTACAGAAGTAGATTGCTCAACCTTCCTTCCAGGGAGTGGCTAGTGGCTAGTAGCTTTGAACCACCAGCCTTCTGGTTAGCATCCAAATGCCTTAGGCACTACGCCACCAGAGCTCCCTCACAATGAGATAGGATGATGTAAATAAAAGTCAGGTAAAAGAGTAAACAGCCGAGACACATCAGGGGCTCCAAATATTGGTGATATTGAATGTAGCTTTTAAAACAGCTATGCTTAATACATTCAAGGAAATAAAAAACAAAACCTGAAAACTGGGGCAGCGAACCAAGAATCATAAAAAATAACCAAATGGAAAGTTTAGAACTAAAAAAAGAGAAAAATATAAAGCCGAATAGAGAATTAATATTGGAAAACGGGTGAGGTCTAACATAAACCTAGTTGAAGTTCTAGAGGAGGAAAATAGATAAAATACACATGTTGTTGTTGTTGTTGTTATATGCCGTCGAGTCGGCCCCGACTCATAGCGACCCCTCCTTGGGTTTCCGAGGCAGTATCACTACGGAAGTAGGATTGCCCAACCTTTCTTCCGAGGAGTGGCTGGTGGGTTTGAACCGCCAGCCTTCTGGTTAGCAGTCAAGTGCCTTAGCCACTATGCTACCAGAGCTCCCAAAAATACACATAGCAGTATTTAAAGAAGTGATGCTGAGATTGTTCCAAACTGACAAAAGACATCAAATTATAGATTCAAGAAGCACTTCTAACTCCAAACATGATAAACACAAGCAGGATAAATTGTTGTTTTTGTTATTTGCCATCGAGTCAGACCCAACACATAGTGACTCCTCCTTGGCTTTCCGAGGCAGTATCACTACAGAAGTAGATTGCCCAACCTTTCTTCTGAGGAGTGGCTGATGGGTTTGAACCTCCAGCCTTCTGGTTAGCAGTCAAGTGCCTTAGGCACTATGCTACCAAAGCAGGATAAATGCACCTAGGCAAATTATGGTGAAACTGCTGAAACCTAAAGATAGAAATGAAACTTCTAAACCAACCATTAGAAAAATAATAATAATAATTATTATTATTATATATATTAGCATTAAAGAAGCAACAATCTTACTCCTAGGAAACTATATTAAAGATACACTGTCAGAATGATATAATATCTTATGCACAAGATTATTCATTGTGACATTATTTGTGACAGCAAAACAATGGGAAAAATACAAATGTCCATCAATAGAGTACAAATTGAATAAGGCATTGTACCCACACAAAATACTGCTCTGGAGTATTATGTGCATTATATGCATCCTGATATGATGCAATAATGAAACATTCTTGCCCAAAATAGCTAAGCCCAAATTCATTGAGCTCTCAGAGCTAACTTCCAATTTATAGAAAATATGAGGCTGGAGGAACAAATTAAAAGACACTCGAAAGGGAAAAAAAAAAAACAGACAAATCCAGAATACGGGCCATTTTCCAGGACGATAAGTCCAGTCCGTCAACAAGACAATGGCATGAAACAAAAAAGACAAGGGAAAGGACTTAAAAACATAACAACCAAATGATATGCTGGGTGTTTGTGTTACTAATTGGAATAAATGAATTGTTTAAAGCCATGTGTGAGACAAACAAGGCAATCTAAACAATGGCTGAACAATAGATGACACAAAGAAATTGTTGATTATCTTAAGTATGATAAAAGCATGGTTAAGTATGCAAGAAAGCGTTTTAGTGAAGCATCCCAGAGCATTTAGGGGTAAAATAATATGAGATCTAAGATTTGCAATAAAAATAAAAGGAAAGATGAAGCAATTGTGGTAAATTCTTGATCTTGATAATTGCTGAATCTGGATTATGAATATATGCCATTTTGTTATACTCTTATGTGTGTTTGAATTCCTTCATGGTAATTTTTTTTTTAAGTAAATGTGTCTCCTAGAAATAGAATTGCAGTATGTTAATATAATTATACATTTATCCATACATGCATTCTTTTTTTACTTAAATATATAAATAACATAACACTTGCCATTTCAACATTTTTGCATGTACAATTGAGACTAACTACATTAATCATTGCCAAAGGGTCAAGGAGGCCACATCTTCTGACCTCCTCTAACCACACAACAGGAGGACAGAATCACCGTCAGTAGCCCAAGGCCCATTACTGTGAGGCCAGACATGCTACCTCCCTCCAGCCCTTTCACCAACCGTTCTTCCCACAGCATCTATCACCTCTCCACTGGGTTCAATAATCTGCTGCAGTGGTCACACAGAACTCACAGATTATGAGGTTTAATAGGGAAGCACCAGGCTATAATTCAAGTTCAGGAACAGTGCTCAGTCTCTCTCAGTTGGCCATCTCTCAGCCAACAGTCTCTCACAGTCTCTCTCCCAACAGTGCATGTCTCTCGATATCTCTCTCACCAATGCGTGTCTCTTGCATCTCTTTCCCAGCAGCACATGTCTCTCAGGAGTGCATTTCTCTCAGGAGCGTGTTTTTCTCAGCAGCATGTCCTTCTCAGCCAGCAGTCAGAGAGAGACTTCTGCCCCTAGGAGGTCTACTTTTGAGCCTGGCAGAGTGGCCAAAATAGCCAATCATAACATCAGAATTCTAAGCACCTGAGAGACAGCAAACTTCCCAGAACATTGCTTTGTGCTACTCCCAACAGAAATACCCCAGGTGGATAACATTTACAATCAGGAGCTTCTCAGTTGCTCATGGCAAATTCCACCTCAGAGTTTACAAAGACTTATGGGTAGAAAGCCACATTAAGTAATTTACTACACCACAATCATGTTATTATGTGACCATCACCAATATTCTTACTGCAGATGGCTGCACACCCTATGAGTTAGGGTCTGGGCTAGGGTACAGTTGTCAGTGAGGCTGATAAAGGCCTTTGACCTCACAAACTTATGGACTTGTGCAGTTATGGAGATGTACAAGATGCTTTGGGAGAACATATTACACACATGTGGTTCAACGAGGTGGAACTAGAATCAGGATAATCTTCTCAAGATAAATGTCACCTACATTGAGATGTGAAAAATGAATAAAAATTATCTGGGGAGGTAAGTGAATGCTACATCAACACAGGTCATGTTCACCATGCCCACTTCTCTCTTTGTAGATGAAGAAACTGAAGTGCAGGTACATGGAACAGAAACAAGCTCATTCCCCAAGGTCTTTGCCACCATACCACTTTCCATTATAAAAGATGTGTCCTGCCACTACTCACTCTGAACAAGGATTCTAATTGTTCGTGTACAAATGAGCTTCTCTAATTTGAAGCATCTGCCTTGGAGATATGCAATATGGGCTCGTATTTGAAACCACCTGCTTCCCTCTGTCCACTCTCCTTTAGTATATATTCATAACACTTCTCATTGTACCTCCATTTTAGCTACTCTGAAAGATAATCATCTCTTTGATGTGACCTCCCTGGGGCTCTCAAAGTGCATTTTGCACCTTTTATGGTGGAATAGTGTCTAAGGCATTTGACTGGCAGTTCAAATCCAGTAGCCACTCCTTGGAAGGAAGATTGGGCAATCTCCTTCCATAGTGATACCACCTTGGAAACCCAAGGAGGGGTCGCTAAGAGTTGGACCCAACTGGAGGGCAGTGATTTTAGGGTTTTTTTTTTTTTTGGTATATAGTTAATACTTTGAGTCCTCCCTTCCTGAACATACTCTCTACCTTTGCCTAAAATCTCCCCAGCCAATTACACATGATGGAGTAACAAACCAAACAATTCAAGCTTCATTTTCTTTATGCGGTTAGTTCTAACAATATTATGATGGAAGCATTGATAACCCCATCAATGGTGAATCAACAGCTGAAGATTACAATTTGTCCAAAGTAGTGCCCTAGGATTTTTGTAAATGAAATCAGTTCTCTGCCACATGCATACAAACATGTACTCACATACACACATACACACACAACCTCTCAAATGTATCCAGTCTGTTAAGAGTAGCTCTTGAAATGGCAGCTGAGGAAGGAATTGTGTTTGTGGTCTTCAATACTGGAATAGGTCTGTGGTAAGGGGTGGTAAGTCTTAGATAGGTGGAGACCAACTATTGCAAGACATCTATAAGTGAGAGTTAAAATGAAAATTCATCATAATCAGACACAAGATAGCTTCAGAGAGCTGTATAGAACAAATTAGCAACTTCTACTTGAATTCGTGTTAATCTTCCTCATAAAAATATGCTTAGTGATTTTTGCAATCTGATTTATTTGGACATGTTATCAGGAGGGACCAGTCCCTGGAGAAGAACACTATGCTTGGTAAAGTAGAGGGTTAGCAAAAAACAGGAAGACCCTCAACAAAATGAGTTGATACAGTGGCTGTAAAAATGGGTTTAAATATAACAATAATTATTAGGATGGCACAGGACTGGGCAGTGCTTTGTTCTGTTGTACACAGGATCACTGAGTTGGAACTGACTCTATGGTATATAACAATAACAACAATTTATTAAAAAAAAAAAAAAAGAAGAAAGAAAAAACACCTCACTGCCATTGAGTTGGATCCAACTCATAGCGACCCCTCCTTGGGTTTCTGAGGCAGTATCACTATGGAAGTAGATTGCCCAACCTTCCTTCTGAGGAATGGCTGGTGGGTTTGAACTGCCAGCCTTCTGGTTAGCAGTCAAATACCTTAGGCACTATGCCAATTAGTTAGAGTATAATATGTGAGAATGTCCCTTCTTCCTTTACAGATCAGGCTGTCCTTCATGTCCATCTAATCACAGGCCCTTGATTAAACTTGAATCTGCAAATAGTAACCCCCTTTGAGTCTCTGAGGTGGTTATCTGCAGTGTGGTCTATGAGTACACCAAATACTGTGCTGTATAAATAGATACATGGTCAATTCCCAGGGGCAGAAAGAATGGCAACAATGACGTGGTTTAAATAAACATAGCAACAGTAATGCCAAAGCAATCTACTCCCATGGTGAAAGTACTTTAACATCTCTGTTCAGACAGTGTCTCCTCTCCATCAATTACCAGATCAGCAAGAAATCACATAATCTAACTGAGCCACCTGCATAATTGTAGAGAGGATCTATGCTTGTTTAATCCAGACATTCTGGGAAGAAAGGCTGAGAAGGTTCCACTGCTGCAAAACAAACCTGCTCCTGTTTTTCCTTAGCATCCTAATCCTGACACAGCAAAACCAGGAATACGTGGTATTAGGGGCTTATTTACAATGTGAAGGAACACTCTTCAAATTAGAATGCTGGTATGCTGCCCTAACAATAGCTTCTACTTCAGGGGAAAACTAGAGTATTCTTTATCAATAAAGTAATAGTGGAAATCCATGTACTTTATGTCATGCTGCACAACAAACTTGTCAAGTATGTTTCTGTTGTCTCCATTTTCACAGATGAAGAAATTGAGGCATAATTTAAGTTAACTAGGTGGCAGAGTCTGGCTTCAGATTCAGGTATTTCTTTGACTCCAGGACTTTAGTGGTAGACAAGTATGCTATGCAAGCCTTATATGTGGTAATTAAGGCTGGTGGTACAAGCCCACCAGCCTCTCCTTGGAAGGAAGACTGGACAATCTACTTCCGTAGAGATACTGCCTAGGAAACCCAAGGAAGGTTTGCTATGAGTCAAATAAACTCGACGGCCATGAGTTTGGTTTTTTGGTTTGGAAGGAAGACTGTCTCTCTAGCTCACTTAGAATGATTTGTGTTGCAAGTAACAGCAAACCCATTTAACATCTTCAACACTAAAACCAGTTGTTGTGAAGTGGATTTGGACTCATGGTGACCCCATGTGTGTCAAAGTAGAATTGTGCTTAATAGGGCTGTCAATGGCTGATTTCTTAGTAGATAGTCAGACATGTCTTAGGCATCTCTCAAAGTTCCAACCTTTTGGTTAGCAGCTGAATGTGTTAAAGGTTGTACCACCTGGGATTCCTGCTTCAACACTAAATTCAGAAACCAAACCAAACCCATTCCCATTGAGTTAATTCCAAGTCATGGTGATTCCACATATTACAGAATACAACTGATTCGCATGGGTCTTTTTGACTGTCATCTTAATGGAAGAATATTGTGAGGTCTTTCTTTTGTAGTGCTGCTGGGTAGATTTGAACCACTAACCATTAGATTAGCAGCCAAACACAAATAGTTTGCTCTAGCCAGCAACATTCATTATTGCACTTCTCGAGCTGTCTGGTGCAAGGCAGATCTGGGGCACATTCAGAGACTGAACAATGTCATTTGAGACCCAGGTTCCATTCACCTTTCTCCTGTCATTATAGGTCAGTACTTCCACTATAGTTGTCAGATTACTGCAATTCTTGAGGCTATCCTCTGCCAGTATCTTCCAGAGGCTAAAAAAGACAGGTGGAGGGTTTCTCCATATACTTCTTTTTTATTTTTTTCAAAAAAGTCTATCACAGAAGTCTCAGTCTTTCTCTCTAATTGGCTAGGATGTTGTCATATACTTAAACTAATGACTGTCATTGAGAATGACTTTTCTATGATGGCCTTAATCTTGTCAAATGTTACCATACCCTGAGGGCTAGGAGGAGATCTCATGGAGCACATGGCTTCCTAATACCAGAAGAAAATTAGAGTCTTTTAAGATGGTAGTCAGTGGTAATGGGAGGTGGATAACCCAGAAAAGAAAAAAGAAAAAAAAAAAAACCTCACTGCTTTCAAGTCAATTCCAACTCATAGTGACCCCCTTTGATTTTCTGAGGCAGTAAATCTTTATGGAAGTAGATTGCCCAGTCTTCCTTCCATGGAGTGGCTGGTAGGTTTGAACCACCATCCTTCTGGTTAGCAGTCAAATGCTTTAGGCACTATGCCACCAGAGTTCCTAAATGGCAATTGAATATTTCACAATAGCTTACCACCTTCCACCTTTATTTATTTATGTATTGTGATTTGGGTGGAAGTTTATAGAACAAATTCATTTTTCATACAGCAGTTCTTACACATTTTGTTTCAGGACATTAATCACAATCCCCAAAATGTAACAGCTCTCTTCCCACTTCCTCCCTGGAGCTACATTTTCCCTGAATCCTTCTTTCCTTTGCATTCCTGTACTCTGAGCTTTCTCCCTGTGCAAATACTGTGCTTCTTATCTCCCATGAGTGATTGTTCTAAGAAGCGTACTTGTTGTTGTTGTTGTTATGGAGTGTACCTACCTGGTGTAAATGTTCACCTTATTTGTCTGTCTGTTTTTTTTGGTTGGAAGCCACAGGTGTGAGTTCAGTTCCACTAGGTGGAAGTGAAGGGTGACTATGGGCCATAGTCTCAGAGATTTCACCAGTCTCTATGAGACCAGTAAGTCTGGTCTTTTTTGTGATTTTGAGTTTTGTTCCACATTGTTCTCCCACTATGTCCAGGATCTCCTGCACTGATCCCTTTCTGAGTTGTTGACAGTGGTAGCCCAGCACCGTCTAGTTCTCCTAGTCTTAAGGTCAAGTAGTCCAAGGTTCTCATGGTCCACCAGGCCCATGGATTAATTGTTTCCATGTGTCAAAATTTCTTCATTCTTCTTTGCTTCAGATGAGAAGAGACCAACTGTAGCATCTAAATGGCCACTTGCAAGCTTTTAAGACTCCAGTCACTACTCACCACAGTAGGATGTAGAACAATGTTTTTGTGTAGTATGCTATGCCAATTGAGCTTGATGTTCCCCATGGCCATGGTCCCGAGCCTGCCGAACCAGAGATTTTTGACTGTGGCTAAAAAGTTATCATAACTTTGCCCTGTTAGCTCCATTATATATATGGATATTCTTATAACACATAAAATAGGTATATAGAAATATCATCTGCCAAACTTATATATGGTTGGTCAAAGGTATATTTCTTTCTGCCCACACATGCCTGATCATTTAGCTTGTCTGCCTATGTATCCACCCATAGATTAATGGTTGTTATTAGTGATAATGCAGTATCAGGTAAGTAAAAGTGTTTATCTTTGTTGTCTGTACCTCTTGTGCACCTCTCTTTGTCTGCCTTTTCCTTAGTTTTATTGTGTTGTTCACTCACTTTTGGTATATTGCCTTTCCCTTCACCCAAATCAATACTTGTCCCTTACCTAGCTAGCAATTTTCCCTCTACTCCCCTCCTATCCCTGGAAACCAACAAAGAAAGTTTCCTTCCATATATAAACTTTCCCTTGACTTTTTACAATGTTGTTATTGTTATTATGTGCCCTCAAGTCAGACCTGACCCATAGCGACCCCTCCTTGGGTTTCTGAGGCAGTATCACTACTGAAGTAGATTGCCCAAAGTCCTTCTGACTTTTTACAATAGTAGACTAAAACAAAAATTTTCCTTCTGTGATTGACTTATTTTACTCAGCATAAGGTCCTCCAAGTTCATCCATGTTATGTGGTGTTTCATCGATTGTACATTATTTTTTAGTGTTGTATAGTTTCCATTGTGTGAATGTACTGTAGTTTGTATATCAATTTCTCCATTGATGAGCACTCAGATTGTTTCCATCTCTTTGTATTGTGAATAGTGCTGCAATGAACATGGGTGTGCATATATCTATTCATTTCCTGGCTTTCACTTCTTTAGGTTATATACCTAGTAATGGGGCTGCTGGATCAAATGGTATTTATAATTCCAACTTTTTAAAGAATCGCCACATTGATTTCCATAGTGGTTGTATCATTATACAGTCCCACCAGCAGCATACGAGAGTCTCAATATCTCCACATTCTTGACATTTTTTATCACTTTCCACTTCTTTAGCTACTCGGTCCTCATGCATGCCATCCTGGGTATACATACTATACAGATAGTTCCCAACTTATGATGGGGTTATGTTCCAATGACTCTTATCATAAGTTGGTTCTGACATAAGCCGAATACCTCGTTTTTTAAAATTTCATTATTATTACCTTTTGTTTTCTGTATCTTTTTAAATCTGGCAGTGTTTTGAACAATAAATTATAAAATTGAACACCTGAAAATGATAAAATCAGCAAATTATCCACCACAACATAATATTCTTCTGCTGTTTTTGTTAGGTACTGACAAGTTGGTTCCAACTCTTAGTGGCCCAATGTACAATAGAATGAAATACTGCCTGGTCCTGTGCCATCCTCACAATTGATGCTATCTTTAAGCCCATTATTGCAGTCACTGTATCAATCTATCTCATTAAGGCTCTTACTCTTTTTAGCTGACTCTTTACCATATACCAAGCACAATGTACTCACTGGTCACTCCTGATGACATGTCCAAAGTATGCAAGATGAAATCTCACCATCTTTGCTTCTAAGGGCCATTCTGGCTGTACTTCTTCCAAGACAGATTTGTTCATTCTTATGGTAATCAATGACAATAGTCTTTGTCAGTACCACAGTTCAAACACATTCATTCTTCTTTGGTCTTTTTGACTAGCTATGGTCTTTTTGACTCCCACCAGATGACTAGCTGGGACTATGCAAATGTGAGATACTTGGGGCCCATCAAGAGGATTGAGTAGCTTGCTAATAACGTAAATAAGGTACAGGGCTCCCTTTTGGGGATGGGACCATGGAAATAAGGTGTATAGAACCCTAACATGGGGATTGCTCAGTTTTGCCAACTCATTAGACTTAAAATGAGCCATCATAGAGACAGAAAGGGAAATCTCACTGCCATCAAATGAAAAACAGTAGTGGAGTACATCCTTGGACACAAGATCCCTTCACTGGATCTGCTTGGCAGAAACATGGCAGAGATATGGCAGCAGCAGAAGCAGCAGTACCAAGACACCTGCACAAGACTGAGCTGTGGGTTTGCTGGCCCACAGAGTGAGAAAGCTGAGTGCCTTTGTTTGGGCTAAAGGCTTTCTGGTGGAGTGGGGTCATCTATCAGCCGAGAAAAAGGAACTTTGTAACACTTGCCCAAACAGGGCAGAGGCCAGCCTGAGAAGCTGAGGGTATGGCCATAGGGAGGCTATCCTGATTGAAAAATTGAATCCTGAGCATTCCTGAACCTGAAATTGTGAACTGTTACTTCTTTAATTAACATTGTAATCATTAGTATTGACTATGTGGCCATCACAATGAAATAGTAAATCCAGTAGAGGAGTAGAGAGTGCCATGGGGAGGGACAGTTAAGGTCAAAATTGGTAAAAAGTTTGGAGGGTGGCAACATGTCTGACCTCCACCTCATAGGAACCAGCCTAGGGCTCTTGATGTTCTGAAGCCTCCTTTCCCCTTGTGAAGTTAAAGGAGGTCAAAGGACACTGTCCCCATGTCCTTTTTGTATCCAGCTTTTGCATATATGAGGTGACTGAAAATATCATGGTTTGGGTCAGGTGCACCTTAGTCCTCAAAGTGATATCTTTGCTTTTTAACATTTTAAAGAGGTCTTTTGCAACAGATTTGTCCAATGTGGTATGCCTTTTGATTTCTTAACAGCTGCTTCCATGAGTGTAGCCAATAAAACATGAGTCCCATGAGTGTAGATTATGGATCCAAGTAAAATGAAAATCCTGACAATTTCAATCTCTTCTCCATTTATCATGATGTTATTTATTGGTCCAGATGTGGAGATTTTTGTTTTCTTTATATTGAGGTGCAATCAATACTGAAGGCTGTAGTCTTTGATCTTCTTCAGTAAGTGCTTCAAGTCCTCTTCTCCTTTAGCAAGCAAGGTTATGTCATCTGCATATTGCAGATTGTTAATGACTCTTCTAATCCTAATGTCACATCCTTCTTCATATAGTTCAACTTCTTGGATTATTTGCTCAGCATTTGTAGCATCCTTAAGGAAGCAGAACAGTTGCTAACAAGGAGTAGCTATGTAGCTCTCAAGCACTTTGCAAGGCCAATTTTTTATGTGTTCCTGGATGCACAAGAGAGGTTGTGGTTGTTGCTGTTAGGTGCCATCAAGTCATCTCTGACTCATAGTGACCTCATGATCCCTGGTATACCTGAGCTCATCATTGCAGCTACTGCGTCAATCCATCTTTTTCCTTTTTCATTGACCCTCCACTTTACCAAGCATGATATCCTTCTCCAGAGAATGGACCCTTCTGACAACATGACCAAAATAGATGAGACAAAGTCTGGCCATTTTCACTTCCAAGAAGCATTCTGGCTAGATCATTATAATTGCTCAGAAAAGAACAAGTTGCTCTGGTGACAGGCAAAGTGACTTTATAAAAGAGGTAATTTAAGAACAGACCCCCATGGTCAAAGAAAGGGGACTTTCTAGAATTACAGCAGATGTAACTTTCATATAGCATTAAAACAATGCTTACCTTTCTAAGATTAGCTCAAGTAGAATAGTTGAAACTAGCCTCTGGGGCTCCACTGGAGCCCTAGAGACCACTCAATTGACACTTGCCCTCAAATAGACAACCTCTCAGCCAGCCAGTTGCATGATCCCCTAGGTGTAGGGTGTCCTGCCATTGGTGCTATTGGTCTTGTAAGAGCGCTGCTTAGTAAATTACTCTAACATCAACAACTGTGCCTCTAGATGCACCTCTAGCATTCCTGAACCCTAAGGACTGTGATGCCTCTGAGGACTCTCTGCACCATTCAGACTTCTCAAACATGACAGCATTACTAAGAATAATATATATATATATATATATATATATATATATATATATATATACACACACACATTTCTTAAAGAACTGTTTTAAGTGTGGTTCATAGTAACTTGAATATATCATAAGTCAAAGACTACCCGCATATATATAAGCTTCATATTACATGACATTCATTCTTCCTTCCCCTAAAGGAAGAAGACCTCAAGTTTCATCCAGTTTCTGCATCTAGCTCCAAGTCCTGGACATCTGGATAATACACTTATCTTCAAAGTTTCCATATGTGCAACCCTACTGCTCAAAGACAAGTTATCTACCCATAATTCACAAATAAGTACTTGAGAAATGGAAGACTATAACTACATAAAAGTGTACATTTCAAAATGGATAGAATGAGAAACAACACAAGAGTATGGTGCATATTCATCCCTTCCCTGCAGGATGGGAAGAGTGAGGGCTTTGTGCTCAGGTAGTACAGTCTACTCCCAAGTTAGCCAATCTGAAGCCTGGGTTCTCTCTTATCTACTTTCATCTGCAGTCCCTGGTTCTGTCTGGGAGGATCTTCCTTATCCACTGTTCTCTGTAGACTTGGTTCTGCCCTCTGGGAAGATCTCTCTTGTCCATTGTCCTCTGTAGATGTGTTGCTGCCCCCTGAAAGACTTATCCTCCCTGACTACACCTGAGATAAGCAATGCAGAACAGCTTTTCTGAAGGATGCACGTATTTGGCTCCTCACTTCATTTTGGTCCAAATTTACAGGCCTGTGATTTGTTTTATCAGCTGATCATTCATAAGCTGAATTCGGCCAGAATTAAAGTTCCTTTAGCAACACAGTAATCATGGAAACTTGCTGAATGGCATTTGGACCAACATTTTGTGACTGAACAACCCCCCTAAATAAAACCAAACTCACTGACATCAAGTCAATTTGACTTGAGTTTCCAAGTATCTCTACAGAAGTAGATTGCCCAATCTTCCTTCCAAGGCGTGGCTGGTGGGCTTGAACTGACAACCTTCTGGTTAGCAGTCAAATGGCTTAGGCACTATCCCACCAGAGCTCCTACACCCAGGTGTCTCCAATTTCTTAGCCTGGAATGGTACAGCCCTCACTGTCTTCCATTCTATCTCCTTCATTCAACATGTTCTCATTAACATCCACCAAATTTACATCCAGTCAATTTCACGGGATAGTGATCACTGCTAAAATTTTTTATCTGACATGGTTTTTAATTCTGAAATTCTTGTTTCCCACCCACTGTCCTTCGACCTCTGTATCCTGACTTTCTCCCTCTCCCTTGTATTAATGGCCTCTTTCTTAAGACTTTTGGAAAGTATGACTTTTGTTGGGGAAGCATCTACTTTTATTCAGTCTTTACAGTTAAGCTTGTCTCTCTTTCACTTACAAATAATTAATGATGGGAGCTGTTTGCAAGAGGCCTGAGGCTCCAAACATATTAATGTTATCTTCTGATAAATCTCCCGTTTCCCACTGCTTGGTAAACTAGTGCTAGCTTGGGGTACAGAAACTGACTTTTCCAACACTGCAAGACTTCAAATTAAAAGACTCTCAGTCAACTTAGTTTTCAGCCTATGGGCATAAACTGCTTTTCTTGACAAAGCCTGTTTTCTTTCTCTTTGTTCTCATGTGGGCCACATTCAGACAATTTGTCTCTTTATTGTAGAAACTTATTGAAGGCTTTTATAAAGAGCCAACAATCCCTCATGTACTGAATTTTTCCTTTCATTTCTTCTAAAGTAGAGACAAATCAGAATGTAATCTGCCTCCCAAGAACCACATAGCATTTACAGCAAACATTTTGTGAGTGAATAACAGTTATTTCCAATATCTTAGCCTGGAATGGTACAGCCCTCACTGTCTTCTATTCCATCTCCTTCATTCAGCATGTTCTGTATTTTATGATCTCTTCTTCATAGCATCCTGGTGCAAAATTTGTATCATAAGGATCTTTTAAATAATAGAGTTGTTGTTGATGTTAAGTGCCACTGAGTCCATCTTGACTAATTGTGACCTCATGTGACATAGTAGAAATAATCTACAGGGTTTCTAGGCTGTAGTCTTTAAGGGAGCAGATTGACAGGATTTCACCTGTTGAATAGCTGATGGGTTTGAACACCTGACATTTTGATCAGCAGTGCTTAACCATTGCAATACCAGGGTTCCTTAAGTAATAGGGTATGTAATTTAAAAGAATTTGAATTATGTGGTGTTTATTATCTCACTTACCAAGAAGTCAAGTTTCAAGATATTTCAAAGGATATTTTAATCATAAACAATGTCATCAAGAACCAATATTCCTTCCATCCTTACTTTCCATCATCTTCATTGCTGGCTGCTCTGCTTATTCTACAAAATGGCTTCGGTAGCTCTAGTTGTTATCTCCCCACACACCTTCATCCAGAAGCATAAATAAATATGTGGTGACTTCCTACATTTCCCCAAAGACTTAACATTTTATCTTAATAGAGACATCTCATATCTATGCCTATCAAGGGGACAGAAATACAGTTATTGGTTTAACCAACTCCACATTCATCCCCCTGTACAGCAGAAAGGCCCATAATATTTAAGGTTCTTTTAGTTGAAAAGAGGGAGTGGGGAGCTTTGCCGAAGGTAACCACAATTGCTAAGACCCTGAGTTCTTATTTTAGAACAATACTTATCAAAAGGTGGTCCCTGGACCTAGTGTGCTGATTAACATAAATATATTTGGGCCCCACTCAGACCTAAATTAACAAACTCTCCAAGGTAAGCTGCAAGAACTTGCATTTTAGGAAATGTCCAAGGTGATTCTTCAGCATAGAACCATTGCAGAAATCTGTGGAACTTCATCAAATTCAAGTGCATGTCCTCATACTACCCAATACAAAATGCTGTACAGATGTTAAATGAAATTATTTAATAATTGTCATATTCAGAAACTAATGAACATTTTTCTCTTTTTCTCTTTTCCTAAGGTCATATAAAAAGGAAACTCACTGCCATGGAGTGGATTCGGTCTCATACTTCCAAGGCAGTAAATCTTTTTCTTTATTACTTCCTATAGGATCAAGCTGGAGCTCTAGTGGTGTAATGCCTAAGGCATTTGACTGCTGGAAGGAAGATTGGGCAATCCACTTCTGCAGAAATACTGTCTGAGAAACCCAAAGAGGGGTTGCTGTGAGTCATATGGACTCAACCGCAGTGAGTGGTTTTTTGTTTTTTTTTTTTAAAAAGGGATCAAACACTTCTCTCTGTGCATTATGGGAATCTAATAAATGCTATGTTAAAAGATTATTATATTATTCCCTCTTCTGCTAATTGTGTCCCAGAGAAATCATGAAAGGGAATAGTGGATTTGGTTGTTTGGGTTTTTTTTAAGAAGGAAAAAATCAAAGTGAGAAATCCATTTTATTTCTTTTTTTTTTTTTTAAAGAAATAATTTTCTCTGGCTCCCCTTGATGAAAGTTAGACTCTAGAGTGGCCATGAAATGGAGTCAGTAACATCATGTAATTGATCATTTTTTAATGTTATTTATTTGATGGTTCCATAGAACATTCTTGTCCAAGGAAGGCTAAGTTATTTCCTACTCCACTTGCCCGCCAGGAGCTATGCGAGTCTATTGTGGATGATTGATATCATGGCATGGGCAGAATAACACTAAGTGCTAACATTTACAGTCCCCAGGTTAAGAACAAGATCAGTTCCTAAGTTTGTCCCTAAGTTGAATTTGCAAATAAGTCAGAAGAGGTACATATAGTTCTTATTTAGCTTTACTTTAGTGCAAAAAAAAGTCTTGACGTCTTCAATCATTTAAAAGCTGCACATGCATCAAGTGAAGGTAATTGTGATCAAGAATTTGTTACAAGCAGGGGTTGATTCAATCTTTTCAAAGTGAGGGCAAATTTACATAGCGTTGAAGAGCAAGTCTGATATTTCCATAAATCTGACAGTTGTAACCAAAGACTTGCTGTATAGTTTTTACCATGTATTGGGCACTGCTTAAGTGCTTTATTTATTATAACTAATTTAATCCTCACACCAGTAAGGAGGGGTCGCTATGAGTTGGGTCCGACTCGATGGCACATAACAACAACAACAACATCCTCACTTATAAGCCCTATTCTAGAGGCCTCGGAAGGAAGGTTGGGCAATCCTACTTCCGTAGTGATACTGCCTCGGAAACCCAAGGAGGGGTCGCTATGAGTCGGGGCCGACTCGACGGCAAATAACAACAACAACAACAACAGAGGTCAGGAAAATGAGGAACAAAGAGATTAATGACTTACTCACTTATAAGCAATGGAGCAGGCATTTATAATCACAGTGTACATAAGGAGGCTATTCTTGCAATCATAAAGGTGTTACTGCCTCTCAATCAACATTGTCAGCTGTTAACCTGGGAACCAACAATGGCTTGTTCCAAGTTCTTAACATTTTTTAATTAGTCGGAAGTACAGTACTTTTCATAACTTTGCTTTACGGCACTTCACTTTTACAAAAGACCTGTGTTTGTACCTGTTTTCACTAACCAAAAGAAATCCTAAAAGGACTTTTTGCTTTCACTAAAGTGAAACTAGCAGGCAGCATTTGTTTTGAAGCAAGCCATTGAAGAAGGAGCACAGTGTATTTGTTGTTGTTAGATGCCATTGAGTTGGCTCCAACTCACAGTGAACCTATATAGAACAGAACAAAACACTGTCAGGTGCTGCACTATCCTCACAATCCTTGCTATGTTTGAGCTCATTGTTGCAGATATTGTGTCAGTCCGTCTACTTGAGAGTCTTCCCCTTTATCACTGACCCTCTGCTTTACCAAGCATGATATCCTTCTGTGGGGACTGCTCCCTTTGGAAAATGACCATAGTAGGTGTTAGAAATATGCCATGCCATCTTGCGTGGCTCTTCCGGGTTCTTCTTCATTCCCTGCTGCCCCACCCAAGGTCATAAGTCAGTTAAAGGAAGTTGAAATTGAGCTTCCTGCAAAGCGCGAATTTTAAAAGGCATCATAGCCTCTGATAGGTTAAGACCTCTTCCCCCAGCTCTGATGTACAACCTCCTAACCCCAGGTCTATATAAGACCACCCTCTTCCTCTCTTCCTCTTCCTCTTCTTCCTCTCTCCTCTTCCTCTTCTTCCTCTCTCTCTTTTTCTCTTCTTCTATTCTTCCTCTTTCTTTCTTCTTCTCTTCTTCTTCTTCCTCCTCTTCTTCTGTCCTTCCTCAGTGCAGGCGCCCTTTTGCCTCTTTAATAAAATCTCCTGTTGGGTACCCTGGTGTGTGGCATGGTCGTTGAGTGCCAACGGAGCTCTAACAGTAGGTGAGACAAAGTCTACCCATTCTCACTTCTAAGGAACATTCTGGCTGCAGTTCTTTCAGAACAGAGTTGTTCGTTCTTTTGGCAGCTCATGGTATTTTCAGTATTCTTTGCCAACACGACAATTCAAAGACATCAATTCTTCTTTGGTCTTCCTTACTTGTTGTCCACTTATCACATGCATATTAAAAAACTAAACTCACTGCTGTCGAGTCAATTGTGACTCATAGTGACCCCTCCTTGGGTTTCTGAGGCAGTATCTCTATGGAAGTAGATTGCCTAGTCTTCCTTCTGAGGAGTGGCTGGTGGGTTTGAACTGCCAGTCTTCTGGTTAGTAGTCAAATGCCTGTATTGTTGTTGTTGTTATCTGCTGTCGAGTCAATTGTGACTCATAGTGACCCCTCCTTGGGTTTCTGAGGCAGTATCTCTATGGAAGTAGATTGCCTAGTCTTCCTTCTGAGGAGTGGCTGGTGGGTTTGAACTGCCAGTCTTCTGGTTAGTAGTCAAATGCCTTAGGCACTATGCTACCAGAGCTCCATCACATGCATAATAGGTAACTGAAAATACCATGGCTTGATTTAGGGGCACTTTAGTCTTCTAAGTGACATCTTTGCTCTTTCATACTTTAAAGAGATCCGTTAGAGCAGATTTGCCCAGTGCAAATACAATGTCTGATTTCTTGACTGCTGCTTCCATGGGTGTTGATTATAGATCCAAATAAAATGAAATCCCTGACAACTTCAACTTTTTTTGCCATTTATCATGATGTTTCTTAGTTGGTCCAGTTGTGAGGATTTTTGTCTATTTTATGTTGAGGTGTAATCCATACTGAAGACTGTAGTCTTTGATCTTCATCAGTAAGTGCTTGAAGTCATCTTCACTTTTAGCAAGCAAGGTTGTGTCATCTGTATATTACAGGTTGTTAATGAGTCATCCTCCAATCTTGATTCTGCCTTCTTCTTCTTGTGGTCCAGCTTCTCAGATTATTTGCTCAGCATACAGATTGAATAAGTATGGTGAAGAGATATAATCCTGCTTCATATCCTACCTGATTTTAAACCATGCAGTATCCCCTTGTTCTATATGAACAGTAGCCTCTTGATCTATGTACAGATTCCTAATAAGTACAATCAAGTGTTCTGTAATTTGTGTTCTTCACAATGTTATCCATAATTTGTTATGATTCACACCGTGCAATACTTTTGTATACATAGTCAAGAAAACCCAGGTAAGTATCTATGGTAGTTATGTGTCAACTTGCCTGGGCCTAGTTTAGAGTGGCTAGGCAGCTGGATGTATTTATTCCATATAATGAGACTGGTATTCAACTCAATGGTGGAATCTACTGTGAGCAGCTGAGTAGCTGCCTTAGGGATGTGGTCTGCTTCTAGTATATGAGAAGAAGCTTTGATAAAGGTCTCAGAGCTTTTCAACACATCTGGATCTTGCATTTGGCCAAGTCTTCATCTCAGTGGCCTACCATGTTGTCCTCCAATCTTGAGACTCTTTCAGGACTCTAACTAGTGGGCTGCCTTGTTGCTTGATAATCTTAGGACTATGCCATTTTACTCATCAACCTTGGGTTTGTCAGCTTCAGCAGCCAGGAGCTGCTTGACATAAGAGATGCCTCCAGCTTCACCAGGCCAAGAGCAAGAGGCAGAGCTGAAGCCCAAGGTTGGGGGGCTTCATTCATCCCCTAGAGCTGGTACTTCAAATGTGGATTTCTAGCCTCCTAACTTGTAAAAGAATAAACCCTTGTTTGTTAAAGCCACCCACTTGTGGTATTTCTGTTATAGAACTAGAGAACCAAAACAACATCTTTCTGGCATTCTTTGCTTTCAGCCTAGATCCATCTGACATCAGCAATGATGTTCCTCATTCTACCTCCTCTTCTGAATCCAGCTTGAGTTTCTGGAAGTTCTCTGTCAATATACTGCTGCAATTGTGTCTGAATTATCTTCAGCTAAATTTTACTTGCATGTGATATTAATGATATTGTTTGATAATTTTCATATTCTATTGGATCACCTTTCTTTGCAATGGGCACAAATATTGATCTCTTCCAGTCAGTTGGTCAGGTAACTGTCTTCCAAATTTCTTGGCATAAATAAGTAAGCACTTCCAGCACTACATCTATTTGCTGAAACTTCTTAATGGGTGTTCCGTCAATTTCTGGAACCTCGCTTTTTGCCATTTCCTTGCAAGTGCAGCTTGCACTTTTTCCTTCAGTACCATTGGTTCTTGATCATATGCAACCTCCTGAAATGGTTGAATGTTGACCAATTCTTTTTGGTACAGTGACTCTATGTATTCCTTGCATCTTCTTTTGATGCTTCCTGCATTAGTCAATGTTTTGTCCATAGAATCCTTCAGTATTGCAACTCCAGGCTTGATTTTTTTTCCCCAGTTCTTTCAGCTTGAAAGATGCTGCATGTGTTCTTCCCTTTTGATTTTCTAATTCCAGGTCTTTGCACATTTCATTATAATACTTTACTTTGTCTTCACAAGCTGCCCTTTGAAATCTTCACTTCAGCTCTTTGATTCACCTTAGCTACTCTCTCTCTGCTCAAGAACAAGTTTCAGAGTCTCTTCTGATATCCATTTTGGCTTTTTGTTCTTTGCTTGTCTTTTAATGATGTTTTGCCTTCTTGCTTGTCTTTTAATGATGTTTTCTTGTGTATGATGTTCTTTATGTCATCCCACAACCCATCTGCTCTTGGTGTTCAATGCATCAAATTTATTCTTCAGATGGTCTCTAAATTCAGGTGGGATATAATCAAGGTAATATATTGGCTCTCATGGACTTGTTATGATTATCTTAAGCTTCAGCTTGAAATTGCACATGAGCAATTGATGGTCTGTTCCACAGTCAGCCCTTGGCCTTGTTTTAATGGATGTTATTGAGCTTCTCTATTGCCTCTTTCAACAGATGTAGTCAATTTGATTCCTGTGTATTTCATCAGTTGAGGTCAATGCATAGAGTCACCGTTTATGTTGTTGAAAAAAGTATTTGCAAAGAATAATTTGTTAGTCTTGCAAAATTCTGTCATGCAGCCTCCAGTGTCATTTCTTTCACCAAGACCATGTTTTCCATCTACCAGTGCTGCTTCTTTGTTTCTAGCTTTTGCATTCCAATCACCAATAATTATCAATACATATTGATTGCATGTTTGGTCAATTTCAGATTATAGAAATTGGCAAAAACTTTCAATTTCTTCATTTTTGGCTTTAGGATTTGGGGTGTAAATTTAAATAATAGTCATATTAACTGGTTTTCTTTGTAGTTGTATGGATATTATCCTATCACTGACAGCATTATACTTCAGGATGCATCTTGAAATGTTCCTTTTGATAATGAATGTGATGCCATTCCTCTTTAATTTGTCATTCCCAGCAGAGTAGACTATATGATTGGTTCAAAATGACCAATAGCAATCCATTTCAGCTCACTGATGCCTAGGATATTGATCTTTATGCATTTCATTTTTGAAAACTTCCAGTTTACCTAGGTTCATACTTCATACAGTCCACATTCTGATTATGAATGGATGTTTGAAGCTTTTCCTTCACATTTTTAGTCATGCCCCATCAGCAAATTTAAGTCTTGAAAGCTTTACTCCCTCTACTTCATTAAGTTCAGCTCTGCTTTGAGGAGGAAGCTATTCCCTAGTAGTATTTTGAGGGACTTCCAACTCGAGGGGCTCATATTCCAGCACTATTATCACACTCTGCTTCACTGGCATTTATGAAGTTTTCAGTGGCCAAGTTTTTTCAGGAGTGGATGACCCCATCCTTCTTCCCAGTTTTAGTCTGGAAGCTCCTCTAAAATCTTTCTGCAATGGGTGATCCTGCTGGTATTTGAAATACAAGTGGCATAGTGCCTAGCCTCACAACAACATACAAGCCATCAAGTAGGACAAACTGACAGGTAAATGGTGGCATACTGTATGAATCCAGTTTAATTTCTAAAAAAAGGGGTTAAGGGGCAAATCTCTTCCATCAGTCTCCAAAATGTCCCTTTTTTAAAGAGGTATCATTTCAATCCTATGTTTATATCTCTGATGCCTCAGGCTCAGTAATTCCTGTGACTCCAGCTAAACTAGCACAAATCCCTTTAATGACAGAGTGGAGACTCCTAGCCAGATCTATTAATTCCACAAGCCATGGCTCCTTCCACCAAGTCTTACAATCTCAAGACCTACCACTTTCTTGGTATAGATTATAAAATAAAGGTACTGCATTTAAAATTATGTTTTGTGTTATTTGTGTAATTGAAATTCTACTTCTAAGCAACAGAACCAGAGTATTTTGACCTATTTGATTATTGGATTCATTTTTATATCAGTAATTAGAGTTAAACTGATTTGTTTTGGGAGCATATATTTTAGTCTATCTTCACCTGTAGAAGGTGATTGAGGAAGGTCACAGCCCCTTGTTCTCACTCCCAGAATCCAAATGAAATGGATAAAATGACTTAGCTTTTTGTGGTCACACACCACCATTCCTAATTAGCATATTTTTACTTGTGCTTTTTATCCCAAAATCATCTTAGTTAAAGCATTTTCATTCTCATTTTTTTAATATACTGAGAAGCTAATCATTGGAGTAAAATGTCATGATGTCTAATATATCCTCACTACATCTAAAATTCCCAACATAAAGTGTTTAGATGAATGAACTCAGAATATATAACAAAGTCCTAACTTCTTGCTTGATATTTATGACCCTCCAAAGAGTTATGCACTGGACTATTAACTATAAAGTTTGGCAGTTTGAACTCACCTAGAGGTGCCTTGGAAGATAGCCCTGACAATCAGTTCCAAAAGGTCACACCTTTGAAAATCCTACAGAGTGGTTCTACTCTGCACACGTAATGGTGTCACCAGGAGTGGGACTCATCTGGACAGCAACTATGAACAACTATTATCCAACACCAACATACAACCCACTACTCCCTACATATACCTCATAAAACCTGGCAGGAAAGTTTGTGTAACATAGTTACCCTCCTTCTACCTGTAATGCCCTCCTTCCCACACTACTGACGTCCACCATTAATATTGTTCCTTCTGAGTATATCTCAGACTTCAGTGACTCCAAGAAACATGCCTGGAATTTCTTTACTGCTCATAAAGCGTTCATCATCCTCCAGCTTTTACTAACTGCACTTATAATGCTATACTCTAATTACATCTCCTCAGACCATGAGGCCCCTGAGGATGCAGAGTTTGTCTTTATTTTCTGCTTAAAATTGTCTTTATTTATTTTAGTTTTTATTTTATGATGTATGTTTATCACACAAACATATTTGCAAGATCAATTAAATGACAAGTTCCCCAAATCCTCTCAGACTGATTCATCAGCTGCTTATTTTCTGTTGGCCTTTTTAATTTCATTCCACGTGTTTACATTATTTCACAGTGTTCTGAACAGTACAGGAACCACATTAAAAGCTATATTTCTTGAGCTTGAACTAAGGGACTGATATTTTGCTAAGTGCTTTCTATTCATTATCTATGGAATTCTTGCAATACTATGAAAGGTAGGTATCATCACACCATCTCACATCAAAGATAAAAGAACTGGAACTCAGGAAGTTTATGCGATGTGCCAAGGTGGGTGGTAGGTAAGAATTCAATTTCATATGGTGCTGAGCTGCAACATCATGCCCTTTCACCCACTATTTTCCACAGCTTTTCAAAACAGTCTACATAATCTTCTGTATTTACATTTGACATTGTATTGTGGAATTAAAATTTAATGTTTCAACATGACAAAGAGAGGCCACCATTAAGACCAGTAAAAAGGCGGGCCCCAGTTCCTGGAAAATTACATCAGTCATCCACACTCCCGCCAGAAAACCAAAGTATGAACCCACCAATGACCTGTAAAACTATGTTAAAATAACCAATCACTTGTATTTTGTATTCGCGCCGAAATATAAACTGGCCTATCACTGGAATTCCCTTTGTCCACCCCTGTCCCCTAACCAATCCCTGATACCCTCACCACCCTCTCGTTCCTCCGCCCTTTCCGAGTATTTCTTTAAATAGTATGTGTGTAGGAAGCTCGGGGCTCTACTCCTCTGCCCCTGCGTGGGATATGAGTCGAGCCCCAGCGCGCTGGAACTCCGAATAAACTCCTCCTGCTTTTGCATCAAGAGACGTCTTTCGTGAGTGATTTCAGGTGGCATTATCCCTGACTTGGGTTGGGGGAGCCCTGCCGTGGGGGGAACCCAACAGTATCATCAGCATTTGCCCTATTGCCTAGCTTTTAGGTAAACTTTATATATATATCACAACAATGCAAATAATTTCCAAATCCAAATGGCACCAAAAAGTTGATTACAAAAATAGCAGAAAGGAACATCTTACTCATTTCCTTCTTCCCAGCACCTAACACAATGCTATTTACCTGAACTGTTGAATCTTTTGAGTTGATTTGTTCAACTTCCTCAGATCTCTGTAGGAAAATTTCAGGATCCTTGCCTAAGAGGAAGCATTTTTCCGGGAGCTGGAAGCATGGTTACTACAGCTTGGATTTCTCCTTCTTGCAGCCACTGCAGGCCACAACATACAATTTGTTTAATACATGTTGTTCCTCTAATTCACTTGGCTATCTGGCTAAACCAATCTTGGCAGAGACCTTGAAATTTTAGACAGATCAAATCAAAATCATTGCACTGCTAACAAATATTGTGTACTACTCCCAGCATTTCTTTGAAATCACATGTGTTTGCGACCTTAAAATGGTCGTATAAGCCTGCCTTCACTGTTTCTTGCCATGTCTTCCTTCTTCCTTAATGTCATTTAAGGTGACAAGAAGACATGTGGGGGGCTCCTGGTTAGCTGACAGTGCATTCAGTCAGGAGTGTATTGTTGAAATCCAGCTTTATCAAGATACAAGTAACAAGTAATTACCATGCAGCACATCACCTGGAATGCCATTATGCAAATTTGCATATGGTTCAGCTGCACAATTTAGACAAATATTTATCATTGTCCTAAAGCCTGCCTTGCAAAAGGAAAACAGGCCAAGTGGTATTCTACCATTGTACATTCCTTGTTTTTTAACCATAAATGAACCTGACCATGCTTATCTCAGACACTAGAACATGCTGAAGAAAGTTTCATACTATTAGTTTTTCATGGGGGAAGGAAGCTTAAACAACCTTTGAGTAACCTTAAGAGGAGAGAATTCAGAATAAACAAGAGAGCTCTCTTCAAATATGTGAAGGGCTGTCATGTAGAAGAGGGAGCAGACTTGACATCAGTTGTTCTGAAATGCACGGATCAGAATTGCAGAGACAGCTCTCAACCCAATCTAAGGTGGATATTTAGGGGAACAAGAAAAACAAGAAAGCTATTCTTGAAAAGTTGAACTTTTCTTATTGTTTATGTGAGGTATTTTGACAAGAGTCAAACATATCAAATGAGCACGTTGCTTTGAAATTTGTTCACCTTGGAAGGTTATGAACTTATACCAGAGAGGCTATCCTCACCAGTACAGTTTTAGAACATACCTCTGAGAAGAGCTTTACAGACTGTGACCCATTTTCTTCTAAACTTCTGCTGTAATGAATAGCAAATTCTCAACATTTGATTCTTTAATTGGTGAAAAGATAGCCAGACCTATATCTCACAAATAATGTGATTAATAGAGCTGGGTAATACTTTTAAAGGATCAGACAGTCAAAATCAAAATGAAGGCAATAATATGAAGTTTAAGATACAGTCTCTTAGGATGTTTCTGATGGCAGTTCATGCTAAAGGCCCCCTGTAAACTAGTGCAGCCACAATAGGAAAACTATAAGTGAGCAGTTTTAAAGAACTGAAATTTATTTTTCACAGTTCTGAAGACTAGAAGTTCAAACCACTATTTCAGCCATTCTTGTGTCTGCCAGAGATCCTTGATACTATTTGGCACACCTTGTTGTTATGTGGTATTTGTCTTCCTCCTTGTGTGTGTCCCTATGTCTATTCTGCTCTTTTTATAACTCAGAAGTGATTAGGTTTAAGACCCACCCTACTCAGGTATGATCTAACTAACATAACAAAGAAAACCCCATTTCCAAACAGAATCACATCCACAGGTATAGGGGCCAGGACTTCAATATATATATTGAGAGGACACAATCCATAACCAAACAAATTCACTGTCTTGAGTCGGATCTGACTCATAGCAACACCTCCTTGGGTTTCTGAGGTGGTATCACTACGAAAATAGATTGCCCCATCTTCCTCCCAAGGAGTGGCTGGCAGGTTTGAATGGCCAGTCTTCTGGTTAGCAGTCAAGTGCCTTAGGCATTATGCCACATAATCCATAACACCCTCCAAACTCATCTTTAACCTTGTTAATTTGAAGAATACAGGGTCAGCTATTCATCCAAGCAGAAAAATGTTCAGGTGTTTGTCTTTCATGACTGTAGCCAAGAGTACAGGAGTTCTGATGGTGTAGTGCCTAAGGCATTTGACTGCTAACCAGAAGGTTGGCAGTTCAAACCCACCAGCCAATCCATGGAAGGAAGACAAGGCAAACTACTTCTATAAAGATTTACCATCTTGGAAACCCAAAGGGGGTCACTATGAGTCAGAATTCACTAGATGGCAAGTAGAACAAAAGAACATTGTGTCACATGCAAGGAATGCTTTTTCATCTCCCAGGAATAAGAGGAGATAAAATGTAACAACTGAACCTGGGTTCTAGTCTGGCTGTGCTGCCACTCGCTGGTCACACTAACATAATCTCTCAGTTTCTTCACCTATAATATCATAATAATGATAAATAACTCAAGTATCATTCTGAGAATTTAGATAACATATAACTAAGCATCTAGCATAGTGCTCGGCACTTATGTTCTCAACATATTATAGCTGCCATTAGGTAGCATAGTGCCTAAAGCACTTGACTGCTAACCAGGAGGCTGGTGGTTCAAACCCACGAGTCACTCCTCGGAAAGAAGATAGGGCAATCTACTTCCATAGTGATACTGCCTTGGAAACCCAAGGAGGGGTCGCTATGAGTTGGGTCCGACTCGAGGGCACATAACAACAACAACAACATTATTATCATTAGGAGCTGTGGTAGCATAGTGCCTAAGGGACTTGACTGCTAACCAGAAGGCTGGCAGTTCAAATCCACCAGCCACGCCTCAGAAGGAAGGTCAGGCAATCTCCTTCTGTAGTGATAACACTTCGGAAACCCAAGGAGAGGTCACTATGAGTAACATCCGACTCAACAGCAGTAAGTTTGGTTTGGTTTTGGTATCATTATCATTATCATTACCATTGTTAATGTTATAGCTTTTGTTTTCATTCAGAATTAACTTTTTCATTGGACTTCCTTATGTTATCTATTCTGCTTCACCTAATTTTAAAATTAGTTTGCACAAAGCATATTTTAATTACCTACCAATTTCCAGCCTCCTATAATCCTCTTTAAGAGATTTTGTCAAATTATGTGTGACAACATTTTAAAGACAACATGAAGGTTAAAGTCAAAGCTGTTTTTAAAACAAGTTTTATCATCTAATTACACGTAGACTACAGTGACTGTTTCAATGCTATCACATTATACAAGCTAATAAAAACTTATAAAGATTTTATAAAAGATTGTTGGGTTTGCTATGAACACAAGTCTAAGAGCATAGCCTCTGGAGCACACATGTGAGTTCAAACTCTGGTTCTATCTCTTACCAACTCTTTTTTGGGCAAATTGCTGCACCTCTCTGTGTTTCAGTTTTCTGATATTTAAGTTCAAGATAATGACAGGATTTGCCTTATAAGAATGGAGGCAGTGGTGATTCAGTGGTAGAAATTGTTCCTTCCATGCAGGGGACTCGGGTTCAATTCCCAGCCAACATTCCTTATATGTAGCCACCACTCATGTGACAGTGGGGGTTTGAGTGTTGCTATGATGCTGAACACTTTTCAGCAAAGCTTCCAGACTAAGACAGACTATGAAGAAAGGCCTGGCAATGAACTTCTGAAAGTCAGCCGGTGAAAACAATCTGATCTGCAACCAATCATGAGGATGGCGCCAGACCAGGCAGTATTTTGTCCCGTTGTACATGGAGTCACCATGATCGGGGCAGATTCCAAGGCAGCTAACAACAACAAGCTTACAGGATAGATGTGAGGATTCGATGAACAAACCACTTTATTCATGAGTGAAATACACTTAGAATAGTACTCAGCATTTAGGAGCTCTGGTAGCATAGTGCCTAAGGCACTTGACTGCTAACCAGAAGGCTGGCGGTTCATACCCACCAGTCACACTCCTCGGAAGGAAGGTTGGGCAATCCTACTTCCTACTTCAGTAGTAATACTGTCTTGGAAACCCAAGGAGGGGTCGCTATGAGTCGGGGCCAACTCGATGGCAAATAACAACAACAACAACAACAAATTTCCATAAAGACTTATAGACTTTGAAACACTTTGGGATAGTTCTACCCTGTCCTACTGAGTGGCTGTGAATTAGAATTGATTCAATGACAGTGGATTTGTTTTTTTGGTTTGGTTCTGCTAGGCATAACTTCATATTATTAAAATAAGATTCTATATTTTTAGTTAAGATGCCATTTATTTAAAGCCTGGCTTCAACCTTGTGTTATATTTAACTTGTTCTCTCTCTAAGATATAGTTAGTTAGTGCTACTTCCTGTGATCTATGGCAGGGCCATCTAAAGACTCCTGGGCCAGACTTTGGGACCGGCCACCAAACCTTTGACAAACACCAATGAAATGTCTTAAGGATTACCTAACTGCCAGAGACTCACAGGAAACCTTCCTTTTTTAGTTACTCATAGTACTACCTAACTTTTGGAAAATTATTACTGGATCCTGCATATGAGCTGTGCCTCTTTTTCCTTTAGTATAAGAACCCTGATTGTAAGTGCTGAGCAGAGTGAGCATTTTTGGAGTCACCAAGACGCTGTCTGTTTCTCATTGGTGCACCTCTTAATTAACTCTCTTCTTCTCCTTGAATGCTGGTGTGGACTATTGCCTATGCTGCTCCAGCACCAGACTCCAACATTTTTTGTATGACATTAGTAGTTCATTGTAGCAGAGACATAAGAAAAATAGAGCTCAAGTCATAGAACAATAAACTAGAATAGTCAGAATAGTTAGTAGTAGATATAGAATCATAGAAAATAGGTTTCATTTTGGTATGCATAGTAGCTCTTCAAAGTTTTCTGCTTTTGAATACTGTACTACACCATCCAAAGAAACTGATAGGCATTCCAGAGAGGGTCACCATCAAGAACTGCCAGTTGGGTGAGGTCCCTCAGATGTCACAGGAAAGTAATAAAAAGTGTAGACTACTTTTAAGTTACTTTCCGTTATCTAGGAGATATAATTCAAAATATTTTCCCAAAATTATATTTTTTATATTTGATACATGAGAATTAGACATGGTTTAACAATTTTAAAAGTTGTTGTATGGATACAGTAAAGAACAATGTTATTCATCTATAAAAAGAGATGAAATGGTGGATTGTTGAAGAGTTCCATGTCCTGGATTTAAGCCCAAGTCTGCCAGCAATTAGCCATGTGATATTGGGCTAGTAACCTTCCACCTGGGCCTCAGTTTCCCCAGCTGTAGGAAAAAAAAGTTGACTTCAGTATCCCTGTTGTTGTTATTTGCTGTTGAGTCGGACCTGACTCATAGCAACCCCTCCTTGGGTTTCCGAGACAGTATCACTAGGGAAGTAGATTGCCCAACCTTCCTTCCAGTCATCCCTAAGAGCCTTGAAATTGTTGCCATGTCCATATACATGTTCTTCTTACACAATAATATCTTTGATATTGTAGTTTTCTTTCACTACTTAAAATTTTTATAGTACATACTAAAATAAATACTAACCTATTTTTTAAAAAAAATTTAATTCATCATTTTTCAATCTAGAATGCCTATTAAAATTAATATTTATCGATTTAAATAAAAAAGTATTTAATCCTTATATAATCTAGAATCATATTATACACACTTTGTAAAACTATAGACTAGATGATTACTGAGGCACTTTATGATTTGCAGATTCAGTCATGCTATAGCTGGACAGAAAAGAAAAATGAGAAAGGACAACATGACAGTGTGGAGAGAAATGATCTTTAGCTTTGCAGTGTCTGCATGATTTTTCCATTTTCAGTTAGAGAAGCCAAAAACAGATTGTTATCTTCAATATGGAAGATTCTATCTAATCTCAAAGTCAGTGCTCTGACCAGTGTATTACAGAGACCATTAGGTACAGCAAGAAAATTGAAAAACAAAACCACAAAGACTGTGGAGAAAACTGAGTCCACCCATCTGTCCAAATGAAGGGCAAAATAACATGATTCAAGTTCAATCTGGAAAAGAGTCAAGCAGTGGTGATGGAAAAGGTTGGAGTATCCACAGTAAGAAGCAAGAAATATGTAATGTGAGGGCAAAAGGAAAACAAAATGTTTGTTCTCTTTCATTCTACTACTTACTTTTTCTAAATTGTCATCTTTGTCACATAAAATTCATTGTCTCAACTGAATCAGAACATCCTAGGAGGCTGTTAATGACCTTCATAAATCAGGTAAATTAGTTATTTTTTTTCCTTACCATTTTTCTTCTTGAATAGTTTTATGATCAAGTTATGTTGCCTTTTACCCAAGGGAGAAAATAGGGACCCACCTTCTCTGGGTGAGGAAAAGGCTAATGGAAGCTAAGAGGCTCACCAGCCCAACAGCAGCTTCTGTTTCTTCCCTTCTTAAGCCTGAAGGCTCCTCATGTCCAGGTTGAGATCTGGCTACAGCATAGCAGAAGCCAGAGGAAGAATGCAATTGCGTCTTAAGTTGTCTTACATGAAACGTGAAGCTCAGTGCTCTGGGATATATAAGAAGGTAAGAGGAAGGGACTCTGCAGTTGTGTCTTGAAGGTTTAGCAAAGGGCCCTCAGGCTCCCTGCTTTCTTATAGCCTGTGTCCCTGAGCATTGCTGATAAGGACCCTTGGATTCCAATGAGTTATTTTGTTAGAGCTTTAGAATCTAAAATTACTTGTGGCAATGAAAACATAGTGAAAGATGCCATTCTCTACCCCAGTGCTTCAGAAAATTCAAGGAAAAGCTAAACTCAAGCTGGACCCTAAGAAAGAGCATTTCATAATCTCATTCCCTCTATGCAGCTTCCTCTTCTCCCACTGCAGCAACAAACTATGCCTTCTCTCTAGAGAGTTGGCCTTAGTCTTACATAAAATTCCCCCATTTCTACTTGTGAGTTATCAGTTTGAAAGATGCTGTGAAGATCTGTGGGTGTATTTTCCTGTTGGTTTTCTTTTCTAAAGTTGTTGTTGTTGTTAGCTGTCATTGAGTCAGCTCTGACTCATAACAACCCTATACACAACAGAATGAACAATGCCTGGTCCTATGACAGCCTCACAATCCATGCTAATACAAAAGCCTATCATTGCAGCCACTGTATCAATCCATCTTGATGAGGGCCTTCCCCTTTTTCACTGACCCTCCACTTTACCAAGTGTGATATCCTTTTCCAGGGAATGGTCCCTTCTGACAACATGACCAAAGTAGGTGAGACAAAGTCTGGCCATTCTTGCTTCCAAGGAGCATTCCAGCTGCACTTTTTCCAGGACAGATTTGTTAGTTCTTCTGACAGTCCATGGAACTTTCAGTATTCTTCACCAAAACCACCTCACAAAAGCATCAACCCTTCTTCAGTCTTCCTTATTTATTGTCCAGCTTTCATATGCATACAAAGCTACTGAAAATACTATGGCTTGCATTAGGTGCACCTTGGTCTTCAAGGAGACATCTTTGTTCTTCAGTACTTTAGAAGGTCTTTTACAGCAGATTTGCCCAATGCAATATAATGTCTGATTTCTTGACTGCTGCTTCCATTGATGTTGATTGTGGAACCAAATAATATGAGGTCTTTGAGAACTTCAATCCTTTCTCCATTTATCGTGATGCTGCTTATTGGTCTAGTTGTGAGGATTTTTGTTTTCTTTATGTAAAGATGTAATCCATACTGCAGACTGTAGTTTTTAATCTTTATTAACCAGTGCTTAAACTCATCTTCACTTTCAGCAAACAAGGTTGTGTCATATGCATATGTGAGGTTGTTAAAGACTCTTCCTCCAATCCTGATGCCATGTTCTTCTTCATGTAGTCCAGCTTCTCAGATTATTTGCTCAGCATACAGAATGAATAAGTATGGTGAAAGGATACAACCCTGAGACACACCCTTCCTGATTTTAAACCATGCAGTATCTCCATGTTCTGTTCAAATGACAGCCTACTGCTCTATGTACAGGTTCCTCATGAGCACAATTAAGTGTTCTGGAATTCTTCTCAATGTTATCCATAATTTGTTATGATCCACACAGTTGAATGCTTTTGCATAGTCAATAAAACACAAGAAAGTACTGTTCTAGTATTCTTTGGTTTCAGCCAAGATCCATCTGACATCAGCAATGATAGCCCTCATTCTACATCATCTTCTGAATCCAGCTTGTATTTCTGGAAATTCCCTGTCAATATACTGCTTCAACCATTTTTGAATTATCTTCAGTAAGATTTTACTTGCATGTGATATTAATGATATTGTTTGATAATTTCCACATTCTGTGGTATCACCTTTCTTTGGAATGGGTACAAATATGGACGTCTTCCACTCAGTTGGCCAGGTAGTTGTTGTCCACATTTCTTGGCATAGACAAGTCAGTGCCTCCAAAGTGGCAGCCATTTGTTGAACCATCTCAGTGGGTATTCTGTCACCTTAAGTCTCCTGAAAGCACATGTAAAGGGATAATATGCACATCCTAGACTTCCAAGGAGTTCCAAACTCTTTCCATATGTAGGGTTCCCAAACTTTTTCTGAGAGGTATGTTTTGTTTTCCCAGAGTCTTGAGGCATCCATGTGAGTACACATTCCAAAGTGTATATAGATCTTTTTGGGCCTATTAGTCTGAGAGGAGCCTTGTGCTAAGTCCCAGTCACATTTCTCTCCCTCCTCTCTTCCCGAATGTTCATGATTCCCAGAGATCATGAAACTCTGTCATATTTCACTCACTGAATACTTTTATACAGGGACCAACCTATACCTTTGTTTCATAAATGAGGAAACAGTCATAGAACAAAGAGAGAAGCCTTCCCAAAACTCAAACCACCCAAAAGTTGCTCCTTGCTCTTCATAAACTTCATGGTTCCTTCTTTCCTAGTTGCCCAACTACAAGTACAATAAAACCATCTGCAGATTTGGATGGACACATCAAACTCCATATAATTCAGGAAACAAAAGTTCCAATAGGAAGATAATGATAAAGATGACTTAATTGCTGCAATCACAACAAACTTATCATCATTTTTCAAGCAAGTTTTGCAGCTCCAACATTTTCCACTTTGTTTATGCCATCTAAAATGTCTTTTTCTCTTCCTTCTCTTTCCCTGGCAAGCTCCTATTCACCCTTTAGGACTCAACTCAGGTGTTGCATATCTCTGTGAAGCTTCTGTTAATTTCCACTTGCGTTTCACTGCCCTATTTTG
>NW_006921734.1:5887510-5916868 GCF_000298275.1 Orycteropus afer afer
AGTAGCACTTATGATGGAGCATCACAATTACCTGTTAATATATATGACAACCCATTACAATAAAAATGTTCAAATTTCATCACCAGCAAAGACAACAGCATACCCAAAGCCTTATTGAGCAAACATAATTTTTCATTGACGAGCTTTTCAACTCATAGTGATCTAACAGGAGTAGGAAGCAGATTGTGCAAACATGCATAATTAGAAAACCAAATTATACACACTTGGGATTTGTAAAGAGAATCATTGTCAATCACTGCCCTCCTTCTCAAACAAGATGATAATGAATACATCCACAGCCCAGGAGTGCTACGGGAATATTCTGCAGAATGTACAATTGGTAAAAATTAGGAAATGATGTTGTGTGCAGGGATTTTACACCTGAGAATGATTTTGGAGTCCACTTCCACCTCTTTTACAGGAAGACCTCTCCACTGCTTTGATAACTGAACACAAACAACATGTACCATTTTACTCCCATGCATGCTAATGAGTCACATTATTATGTTATTTTCAAATCACTGCACAGGGTGATTTGTGAGATCTATTTTCATAGCATATAGTTTGGCAGACTACATGAGCCAACAGCCTTAAGAAAGAATTGGCTATTTTCACCAAAACGTTGCCATGTGTAGAATCATGTAAGCATCCCAAACAAAGAGATAAAGAGCTTATGTGTCTTCAGAGAATATGACTTGATACAAGAGGCCTAAGTTATGAGTGGGCACTATCAACACTCCTGATGGGCCAATATGCAGTGAGACCTTTAAGAAACACAGCAGGGTTGTGAGAAACACAAGGGAGGGTGAGAACCAGAGTGAAAGATGGCACTTTCCCTCTCAGTCAGCCCGCATTATGTCCTGCTGTGCTAATAGTGAGGCCATAAAACCCAGGTTCTAACCACTGTGGGGAGGATGGTTTTCAGTAGTCATCACTCATACACAGGTAATTACCTTTCCTTCCCTTTCCCTGACCTGTTGTTCTGTGGAAGCTCCAAGTGGAGGCAGGTCACATGCTTTCCATCCTAAAGCTCTGTGTTGTACACTCTAGTCTCTCTGAGCTGCTAAAAGCCACCCTTATTGTTCCAGATGAAAGATCATTCTATAAGGATAATAATTGGCAAAACAATATTATCACTAGCTGGCACATAATCCTAGACAAATAAGTTTGATGACATACACAGTCACAAAATTATGGACCCTTTTGGTCCACAATATAAGAAGCTATCCTGCTAATAGAGATGTATCTACAGAAAATAGTGCCTGTGAGAAGCATTGAAATTGCACCATATCCCAACATGTGACAACAATCTTTTAGATAACTTTACCATGTAAGAACTCAAAAATACAAGTCAAGCTCATTAATCTCTTACTTAACATATTATGACACTACTTGAAAATTACTATTGCACCATGTTTTCACTGATGAAAATTAGTATATGATGCACTCAAAATCTTTTCTTTTTTTCAGGTTCTTCTTTTTCTCCACTCAGCAGAGATCATCACACAGTCTGCCTTGACCCATTTCTTAAATATGAAAGTATTAGTTTTAACTTCCTGAATGATCTCTCACAGCTGGTGATGGAACCTGTGATGGTTAATAGAAACTGCTCAGTGGCATCCCCCTTCAAGTAGCATCCAGGGCACATGCCATACCTGCCATACCTCAGATATACCTCTGCCTTTGATGTTTCTTTGAAAGGATTTTAAGATAAATTTTAAGCCAAAATTGCAAATGATTTTGAAAAGTAAGCAGGTTGTCAACATCCTGTAGGATACAGAATTCACCATGGAATAGTGGAAAGAATTTAGTCAACACAATCCCAATTCAGACCCTTATTAAACCTCTGACTTTGACCAAATTATTAATGCCTGAAGCTCTGGTTTTCTCATCTATAAAACAGAGGTACTAATATCTACTGTCTTGAGTGATTGTCCTCCACTCATCTGTCAGTTTGTCCTACTGTGGTAGCTTACATATTGCTATGATGCTAGAAGCTATGCCAGCAGTATTTCAAGTACCAGCAGGGATACCCATGGTTGACAGGTTTCAGTGGAGCTTCCAGACTAACACAGATTAGGAAAAGGGTTTGGTTATCTACTTCTGAAAATTAGTCAGTAAAAATCTCATAAGACACCGTAGTCTTATGAGAAATATATCTAATCCAGGATTAGAACATTTCACATGGACTAGAACATTGTCTGGTGTTGAAATAATGTTGAAAGATTAAACAAACAAACAAACAAAAAAAAAACCAAACTCCCTGTCATTAAGTTGATTCCAACTCATAGCAACTCTCTTTGGGTTTCTGAGGTGGTAAATCTCTACGGAAGTAGATTACCCAGTCTTCCTTCTGTGGAGTGCTGACAGGTGTAAACTGCCAACCTTCTGGTTAGTAATCAAATGCCTTAGGCACTTGATAAGAACCCTGGATTGGAAGTTACTCAATATAAACTGTGGCCCCAACAATGGGTTCAAGCATACCAATGTTCATGAAGCTGGTGCAGGACTGGGCAAAATTTCATTCTGTTGTACAAAGGTGGCCTGAGTCAGAACCAACTAAAAACAGCAACTAAAAATAACAATACACTTACTCCTTATTTATTGACTATCTTGTTCAACATTTCATACATTTACAACAATAGTTAAAATTCTACTACCTGACTATTTTGCACATTGACATTATATGTCTGGTAATAAAGAGGGCCAAGATGTGAGGCAAGAGTAACAGTAGCTGGGATGATCAAGGTTATGTGTCAACTGGGCTGGGACATGATTTCCAGTGGTTTGGCAGTTATGTAATGACAAAATTTGGCATTTATGTAATGATGTAACTTGATAGTTATGTAATGATGTAGCCATCCTCCATTTGTGATCTGATGTTGTTGTTGTTGTTGTTGTTGTTTGCCGTCGAGTCGGCCCCAACTCATAGCGACCCCTCCTTGGGTTTCCGAGGCAGTATCACTATGGAAGTAGGATTGCCCAACCTTCATCCTCTATTTTCATATAACACCAATTTTCACATAACAACCTGGATATTGGAACCTAACCATATCGGTAAGTGATGTGTGGGCATAGGGCTACTGTGAAAATAGTGGGCATAAAGTTTCTAGCACAAAATGAGCACACAATAAATAGTAGCTTTTAAGGGTATTAGTAGTATTGTTACCTTCCTTTTATTTCTCTCTTAAACTTAAACCTACATCTAACAAATCATGTCCTCTTATACCTAAAAGTTACAGCTGTATGTATGTGTCCAGACAGTTCTGGGAATTGTCCTGGACTTAGCTTTTAGAAAAGAACCCTGTTGGTGCAGTGGTTAAGCACTTGACTATAACCAAACTGTTAGCAGTTTGAGCCTACCAGCTCCTACACAGGAGAAATATGTGGCAGCTTGTTTTTGTAAAGGTTTATAGCCTTGTAAACACTATAGGACAGTTCTACTCTGCCCAATAGGGTTGCTATGATTGAATTCAACTTGATGGCAATGGGTTTCTTTTTTTCAGTTAGCTTTTAGCCAAAATTTAAGGAGCTATGGTAGCCAAATGACTAAGGCATCTGACTGCTAACCAGAAGGGTGGTGGTTCAAACCCACCAGCCACTCCGTGGAAGCAAGACTGGGCAATCTACTTCTATAAAGATTTACTCCCTCAGAAATCCAATGGGGTTGCTATGAGTCAGAATCAACTCAATGGTAGTGGATTTGGTTTTTGGTTTTGGTTTAGCTAAAATTTTATAATAATACCAAATTTCATACACCTTGGAATTTGTAATATGAAGGTACCATCCTACTTTCTTCACAAATTAGATGATAAGACATAAACCCATAGAACAAAAGGTAGAGAGAAGAAATAGAGATTCCTTCCACAGATCACTGGGAGACTCAGGTAGCTTTGTTCTACTGGTGTCATCAAACAGAGGGACACTGAATGAGGGGGTTGGAGCCAAAGCTATGGTTGGAAAAATTATTGGATATTTCTTATATTACAATACAAGAAATCCAATGTTGTTGCTGTTGTTAAGTGCAACCATAGGCACAACACAACAAAACACTTTCTGGTCCTGTTCCATCCTCACAATCATTGCTATGGTTGAATTAATTGTTGCAGCTACTGCATCAATCTGTCCCATTGAGGGTATTTCTCTTTTTAGCTGACACTCTACCTTACCAAGCATGATGCCCTTCTCCAGGCACTGGCCCCTCCTGATAACAGGCCCAAAGTACCTAATACAAAGTCTCACCAACCTTGCTTCCAAGGAGCATTCTGGCTGTACCTCTTCGAAGACTTACTTGTTTTTTCTTCCAGAAGTCCACAGTACATTCAATATTCTTCACCAGCACTACAACTCAAAGACATCAATTCTTTGGTCTTTCTTTTTCATTGTCCAGCTTTCTCATGCATATGAAGTGATTGAAAATAATATGGCTTGGATCAGGGCACCTTAGTCTTATGAGAAATATAATAGAAACATATATGACCAAAACTTTGTTGAGTGCCCACTATGTGCCAGATGTTGTTCTAGGGCACTGAGAATAAAGTAATGAACAGAACTAAGTTTCTACTCGGGTAGATCTTACCTTCTAGTTGGAAAGAGAGAGAGAGAGAATAAGTAAATAAATGAATAAATTTGTGAAGATAAGTACTATAAAAGGAAGAAAAACGGTCAAGTGGGGCAGGGAATTTCAGTGGTTTGAGGTATGTTGCCATTTTAAGATGGTCAAGGAAAGCTCCACTAAGCAAAGGATGCTGTTGTTTGTTGTTATGTGCCGTTGAGTCGGACCCAACTCATAGCGACCCCTCCTTGGGTTTCTGAGGCAGTATTACTATGCAAGTAGATTGCCCCTTCTTCCTTCTGAGGAGTGGCTGGTGGGTTTGAACCACCAGCCTTCTGGTTAGCAGTCAAGTGCCTTAAGCACTACGCTATCAGAGCTCCCAAGCAAAGAATATTTGAGCAGAAATCTAAAAGAAGTGAGGGAACAAGCCATGTGACTACCTGAAGAAAGTGAGTGCCAGACATAGGAAATAGAGAAGCTTTGGAAAATTTTAAACAGAAAAATAGCATGATATGACATACATTTTTAAAGTTCTTCCTGGATGCTATGTTATAGTTAGAAGCAAGAAGATCAGTTAAGAAGTAACTGAAATAATCCAGGACAGAGGAGAGCATATCATGGCCAAGGATAGTAGTGGGAACAATGCAAAAGTACAGAGTCTAGATGCATTTTGCAGGAAGACCCAAAAGGGTTTCATAATGTACTGGATATTGGGGGTGAAAAAACTATGGATAACAGTAATGTATGTGGCCCAAACTATCGGGATGAGTGTTGGTGCCATTTCCGGACTGGGGAAGATTGAGGGAAGAATAGGCTCAGTAAAAGATAAAGAGCTTGATTTTGGACATTTGGACATTTGAGAAGCCTATTAGACATCCAAGTGGGAGTGCTGAGTAGACCATTAGACACTCAGCTTGGAGATTTTTGTCCAGACTAGATATAAATTATTTCTGTCTCGTAGAAAAGATAATCCCAAAAGTAATGATCTTCATTGCCCTGTAGAACATCAACTGGTTCTATATTTAACCTAATAACCTTACTCCAACATTCTTCTGCAATGTTTATAAATATTCAGTTCAAATGTTCTTTGAAGCATCTTTACCACCCTGCTAAATTTTTCATTAATTAGTTTTCCCCCAAAAAATGGCATGTTTTTTCTCTATTTGCATGAGAGCATGTTTTTAATTTTTGAAAATTATTCTTGGGCAGAACTAAAGAATATAAAGTATAACAGACTGTTTCAGAAGAAATGTATTTTACTTTTCCGCTTCCTGTCAGACAGTATTTCTCAATCCCCCCAACACACACCCCACCATATGCCCTGTTTTTCAGTGAATTAGAGATAAGTAAGCTTTTATAGGAACGATTTTTACTTTAAAGCCTATTACTGTGAAAGGATGTCTACAGAGGATCAGCAAGTTAAGGAGAGATCTATTTGTGATTATGTTGTCTGTAAGATTTTAATCACATGATAGTTTAGCCTCTGGCTTCTAACCTGATTCTAATCACCCACTTGGCTATGATTCACAGGCAAACTCAGGTGTTCTTTGGGATAGCCTCTGTCCCTAGTTCACCAGCAGATTCACTCCACTAACTCAAACCTTCAAGGAAGAAACAAATAGTAATTGCTAAAAACTTTACCAAAGTATTTAGCATGAGAAGTATAAGAATGAGAGGAAGACACAAAAGTGTCAGGAGATTGGAACCCAGACACACTTTCAGCAGCTACTATGAGCCAGTAAGACAAAACAAAACAAAAAACAATTACTATCCAGTTGGTTCCAACTCATGGCAACTCCATTTGCATCAGAGTAGAACTGTGCTCCATAGAGTTTTCAATGGCTTATTTTTCAAAGTAGATTGCCAGACCTTTCTTCCCAGGCACTTCTTGGTGGACTCAACTGCCAATCTTTTGGTCAGCAGACAAGCATGTTAAATGTTTCCATCACCCAAGGACTTGAGGTAAAATTACTAACATGTAAATTAGACTTCAGTGCCTAGGGAGACAAAGGAAGTGAGATGGAACCACACTAACTATCTCAGGGAATTAACAGATGCCCATCAAATCTTATAGATGATTTGATGTACTTAGAGGTCTTCTTTAAGAAGTGAAAGCTGACTTATAGGCACTGCCTCAATTCAATGAGTCTTTCTGTATCACTTTGAAATTGTGGCAGCAAATCTTCTGGCATTCCCAGATGGTAGGAAAGAAGGGATATGTACGGATCTCTTCCAGATTTATAACAGAGACATGAGTCAAAAGGTTGTAGGTTATGGCCATCACTCTCCTCTGCTTTCCTGCTCCAGTGCTGCCTGTGCTGGGGAAATGCACAATAATGTGCTGATGGGACTCCCTGGACTTACAGGCTTTCCAGTTCCACTGGAGTCTACATTGTTATCTAGCACCTCTTTCATTCTTTTCGGAATAAATATGTTAATACATCTAAAGCTTTGAATCAGCCTCACCCAACACTTACGCAGACACACAGACACACACACACACCCCTCCCTCTCTTTGACTCATTCAGCCACTTACAGTTCTATTCGCCAAACAAATACGGAGCAATTACTCTGTTACAGACATTTACCATGATGTCAGGTTCCAAGAATAGGGAGATAAATAGAACTCTCCCTAAGCTGTTCATAATTTAGTAAGCAGAGTGAGATGCAGCAACAATTAAATATAATACATGCAAGTGCAATGAGGACACAAAAGAAAGAATATTTCCTTCATCTATCTCATATCTAAGGAGCTCTGGTGGCGTAATGCCTAAGGCACTTGACTGCTAACTAGAAAACTGGCAGTTCAAACCCACCAGCCACTCCTCTGAAGAAAAAGTGGGCAATATACTTCCATAGTGATACTGCTTTGGAAACCCAAGGAGGGGTCGCTATGAGATGGATCTGATTCGATGGCAGTGAGATCTCATGCCTGGTGGTGTAGTCGGTAAGGCATTTGGATGCTAACCACAAGTCAGTGATTCAAATCCACCAGCTTCTCTTCAAGAGGAAGATGAGGCAATCTACTTCTGTAAAAATTTATAGCCTCAGAAACCCAATGGGGGTAGCTATGGGGCAGAACTGACTCAATGTCAGTGCGTTTGGTTTTTGGTATCTCATGTCCTGCCTTACTGAGAAGCCAAGGTCAATGATGTAAGCTCCCTTATTTTACCATTCAGCCTGTCCACACCACTGTAACCACCTCTAAATTAAATATTTTCATCCACCCTATATTCCTTCTCAGTAAAGCTAATTTGTTTTCCCAGTGTCCCTATTTCTACTGATGTTATTTATAATCATTTTATAAGCTACACAGAATCAAATACTTTGGGTACTTTTCAGACTTTCGTACTCTTTTCTGATTTTTTTTTTTTTTTTTTTAAATCAAATTCAAACTAATTGAGTCCTTACTGATCCAATTTGAAGAAAATCCAGGGCCTCTCTTCTCCATAGGGAATTATCCAAGAATCCTTGAGGCCTACTCAGTCCAAAGGAATGACAAATCCTGAGCTGGTGCCTACTCTGCAGACAGCAGTGAAGACCTTAAGACCCGAAGACTTACATGTTGTAATACCTAACCAGGCCTCTCAGGTATGTGGCTGGGGCACCTACATGCCATTCCCAAGATGAGTGCTCCACATACACGGCAGAACATTACTCCAGCCAATTAATGTGCAAGCTCAACTATCAACACACAATCAGCAAGGCTCAGAGGCTATTATGGTGTAGTGGTTGCAGACTGTGTAGATCTCTCTATTCTCAAGCAAGGCACTCATATTTTCAGGTGCCGAGAATGTTGCCTACTGATGGCAGGAAGGAAGCTTCCTCTTTTAAGTGTCTGTGCCCTCCAATGGAACTGTGCATATTCAAGGTCTGTTTGATGAGGCAGGGTCCTGTCAAAGAATAAACTGGAGTTTCTGTTAAGATTAAAGCAAAGATTTATTGAAGGAACAAAGAGAGCTGGAATCAGACAGACCTTCCCAAGGATTCACCAAAGTACTGCAGCAAAAAAGAATTTTTACACAAAGCAGAAATACAGAAAATCCAAAACCATACAGGAAATAATCTGAGTGGTTGACGTGTACAAAAATCATGTTTTAACAGACACAAGGCAGTGGCAAGTTCCCTTAAACATTACCTGGTTAATCATAAAGTTTGGGTCATTTAACAGCGTAATCTATGGATATGTCCAGGACCAGTATGAGAGGATCTTCTTGGCCGCACGCTATGGGAGGAAGACGGAGGAGCCTGCAAGCTTCCCGAGGTTTTGAAAGTTAGCTCAGAATAAGCAGTAAACAGCAAAAATGGACTCCAAACTGCATCTTTAGCAGAAGCCTCTCCTTTTGGAATGTACCTGGTCTGTTTTGAACTCCTTCAGAGTACAAATTCGGGACAACCTTGAGGGGGCTTCCTTGCTTTTGAGCTTCCCATGGTTCCTTGCTCTTTTACAGGTGTTATTCATGAGAGACTCTTCATAACCCACCTGAATAAGACAGTGCATCCTGGGCCTACAAGATAAGCAGAACAGCTAAGTGAGCCTAAGTGGGGCTAAGGGAGCCCCACTCCCCTTATCTTATTTACTCTCACCTCCCCAGAGTAGTCCAAATGAGCCCGAGTTAGTTTGACAGCCATCTTAGTTTCCTAGGTGATCTTTAGGTCTTTAAGCGCCTCAGGAATGCTAACCTCTCCACCTCTGGGTGGAATTTAGCAGCCATTTTTCATATAAGCGACGTATGGAGAAGTATGTAACCCTAACTGTGTCTGCGTACATACTCTAAAGTATGTATACCCATGATTTTGTATGACTTCCTGTTTCGTAAACTGTATATAAGGGAAGTTTGAAGGAGCCTACTCGGAGTAGTGTTGGAGACAGTAGCCCCAGCTTGTTCCTTCTTTCACCAAAGAAGTACAGTACCTTTCTCTTCACCCACGTTGGCATCTTGTTTATTGGCTACAACGAATCATTCTGAACAGAGCCTGGATGTCATCCAGCAGCATGAACACTGTGAACGAGCTGAAAAACTCAGACTGTTTGAAATTAAAAATAAAGAAGTTTATTACAGGAAAGGATAATTCACAAATTGGGAAACACAGGGTTGAGATGCTCTCAACACAGTGCTTTTCCTGTCAGAGGCCATGTGGGACTTAAATATTAAAAATATCAGAAACTAAGAGTAAAGAGTATTCTGATTGGCTAGGTAAAGAATATCAGTAAGGATTGGCTGTTTCTGTAAATCATTAAAGATATGCCCAGGTAAGTTCTTTGTGTGAGAAGGACAGGCCCAGGTAACTTCTCTAGTTCTTTGTGTAAGCACTTTTCCACATACTGGTTAGTCGACTATCAACCCTTTTTTTTTTTTTTTTTTGAAGGCAAGCTGCATTGAAGCAGTAACATAAAGAACTCAAACAGAGTCTGAAGTTATACCAAGACCCAAAATGGTGTCAGGGCTCTAGGTATAGATGGCAGCCTTCCACAAACCAAGTGCTTTTAGATTTCAGAAACTCATATAGCACAAGTCTCTATCACAAGGTTGGTTTCCTGGGGAGCCCAACCATGATAGATGGATGGTCTTTTGACTTTAAAAGACTCATCCAATTTACACACACACACACACACCCCTCCATTGCCTAGATTCTGTGCTAGATGGAATTTCCACCTTGACAATAAAAACTTTTTCACTCAGTGTTTAATTTTTTGTCTCTTAATCTTTATTTTATTAAGAAACTGTTCTATCTCCAAATGCTTCAGGGAGATAGAATGGAAAATCTCACCAGTCTACTATTTCTAGCTGCTTTTACTTCTGGCACTTTCACATGTTTTCCCTGTGAAAACCTGATCCCAAACTGTCAGTAAATCCACTCTTGTCCACTGTTGGGATTGAGACTCTTGTTGGTTCTTTACACTTTAGTGCTTTGGTTCAACTTGCATGCTCCCTTCTGTTTCAAATGAAAGCTACTGGGTCAGTATATCTGGGGATTGAGCACATAACTAGACCTCCTCTGGTCACAATCTCACCCAAATCATTAAGCCTAAAACTACCCTGCCCACCATGAAGAGTCTACTCTTATAGCTCCTGTTTGCCCTTGAATCTCATTGGGAGCTTCTAAACTCAACAGAGTTTCTTATAACATCAAATTTCAAAATTTTCTGAAGTAAAGGATTTAGGGGTCTTAAATGTGTTTCTCCAAGGAAGTTTCAAAGGCCCAATACAAATTTGCCTATCTCCTGCTCAAGACTTTACAGAATATTGGGAAAAGAAGAGCCTATTTCTCTCACATTTGTGTAAATAACTAAGAGGGTCCTGTTCTTGACTCTATCAACAGTACTCAGCAGCTGAGGCAGCTGGCAAATTTTGAATGGGTTCTCTTTATTTTAAAACAATTTTAAATTTTACCAAACCAGACAACCCATTACATTGCTAAAGACTGTATTCTGGCTAATATCCAAAGCTTTAAATGACAAGTAGTAAATTTAGTAATTGACCCACTGCTTGTGCTTAATATTAATTTTAATTTGTTTAAGTCATGCTTTAAATCTTCTTTGGGGAACTTCCACTAGGACATGGTGGCTGAAATTTTTTCCACCGTGAGAAATTAAAGTTTTACAGAATACAAACACAGTTTAACTGAGTAAAAGATACTAATAGCCTAAAATAAATTCATAAACTGTTCTGCTAACGAACAATGGCCTTATTTGTTTGACTTGTAAATAGCAGTTCGTCCATGGATGTGTTTATTATTGTTCCCTGCCATGGCTATGAACCTGTCCTTGGACTTTGCCTGAGCTTCCCATTCTGGATCACTAAATAAAGACATGGAAAATAACAAATAAATCAGAGTGAGTAGAGATATGGTAATAGATTTTTTTTAACAATTTTACTTTTGAGACAAAAGATCACCCCAAGTCCCTATGAAGACAAGTACAAATAGAACATAATGGATAAATTTTCCTGGTGAAAGAGGGTAAGGAGCTCTCTTCCTCCATTGCCTTGTTTAGAATTCACTTTAGATAACTTGTAAATGCTTTGTTGTTCTCTTCTACTTTCCTACTTTTCCTGGAAGGAGATTAGCATGAACTCAGGTGTCTCAGTCCTATCTCCAGACCAGAAAGATTAGAAAATCAACAATTATCTTCAAAATATGAATGTATTGACTGTACCCCGTTACCTATGTACTGGTTAAAATTTCTTTCTGTTGTTGCAATCTCTTTAGTGAATTGCCTGTGATGTGTCACGTTATGGTTTAATTCTTATTCAATAATAGAACTTTCCCCTCTCTTCTCTTTTTGTGAAGAAGTTTTCTGCATTGGGAGTAGATTTTGTGTTTTTTGTAACTTTTCCCTAATACCTCACAGATTTGAAATTTTCTTGCCTTCTCTATTCTGGTTAATGGCATGATTTATCTCAAGCTAGAAAGACAGCTTTCATTCTTGCCATTGATCCCACACTATAAAATCTTTCACTCAGTGCTGTGTGTGCTACATCCTATAGATTTCTTAATCCATTCCTTCTGTTCAACTCCCACTTCTATTTCCCTTCTGGCCCTCCATTTTTATTACGTTCTCTTAGACTTTTACAATTATTGTTACTACAATGAATTGTCACTACTATACCACTCCCTATGCTCACTGGTGAATGAAATAATATACCAGATGACAATGAATAATGTGAGCTCTGGTGGCTTAGTGGATAAGGCATTGGCTGTTAACCAAAAGATCAGTGGTTCAAACCCACCAGCTTCTCCATGGAAGGAAGATAGGACAATCTACTGTCTAAAAATTTACAGCCTCGGAAACCCAATGGGGGTTGCTATGAGTCGGAATCATTTTGATGGCAGTGCATTTGGTTTGGTTTGTTTTTTTAGGCTTCTTATATCCAAGAAATTGTCCCCTTGACTCTAGTCTAATCTGCCTCTAATCTTTCCTCTATAGTGCCATCAAACTGATCTTTCTAAAAAGCAATTATGATCAATTAGATCAAATCACTCCTCTCCCTCACCCTGTATAATCATTCAGTGGCTCCACATTGATCAGAACAAAATCCATAATCTTTACTCTCCATTTTCCTTATCTAATGTTCCTGGTGGAGCAACAGTTAAGCATTTGGTTGCTAACTGAAAAGTTGGGGCTTTTTAGGAGAAAGACCTACTTCCATAAAGATTAGAGCCTAGAAAATCCTATGGGGCAGTTCTCTGCCGTCACATAGGGTCACTATGAATAGCAATAAATTTGAGGGAAACTAACAACAGCAGAAACAATATTTGCTAGCCTCTCTGGTATCATCTCATATTCTAGCCCCATTGAGCTGGCAGTCCTCTGATTATGCTGTCCTTTCTCTTCACGCTGTCCTTGCTACTCTTCAAACTCTGCTTAAGATGTTTCTCAGTTGATTCCCTGAAGACTGAGTTTAAAATACTCCAATCTCTTTCATTTCTCAGGGTAAGTACTTTCCTCCTGGTTTTAACTGAGTATCCTTTTTTTTCACAGTAGTGACATTACATAGTTACGGACTTGTACTTCCATTTTTTTTTCTTTAGGTTATGACATTCTTACACTCAGAGGCAAAGGTTTGATCTTTGGTTCCCAATACTTAGAACAGAGTATAGTATTTAGATATTTCCCAGTAAAAGTCTGAATGAATGCTACCAGAATACAATAAGAACAAATCTAGTTTACATTACTCATTATCATTTAATATATTGCTATTTCATTCAGCAGTGAGCAGAGAACTTGGTACAGTAGTGAAAAAAAAAGTGTTGTTATAAAAATCGTCACTTTGAAGGTGTGTATATATACATGCATCCTTTAGGTACACACACACACACACACACACCAACCTACAAATAGACATTCATCTTGAAAAAATAAGTTAGGTAGACTTTTAACATGTAACAGGAACATATCAGTTAGAAGCTTAATTTGTCTTCTGGTTACAACTGCTACAGTGGCATAAACAAGCAAGGGTTTATTCTCCTAAAGAAATAAAGTTTGAACTCAGACCTTCCAGGACTAGTAGCCCAGGACTAGCCTAAGGCATTTGACTGCTAACCAGAAGGTTGGTGGTTCACATCTACCAGCTGCTCCATGGAAGGAAGATGAGCAATCTACTTCCATAAAGATTTACCACCTTCGAAACCCAATAGGGGTCTCTATGAGTTTGGAATCAACTCGATGGCCAAGGGGTGGGAATGTGACAGCCCCAGAAAGTCATCAGGGACCTAATCTTTTTCTATTTTTCTTTTCCACCAGGCATGGCCACCTGTCTCCAGTATATATAGCAGCTAGCGATAGCAACTAGAGCTTCATCCAAATTCTAGGTAGCAGTAGGAAGAAAAGGAAAAACAGCATTTGCCTCCACCTTTTGAACACATCTTTCCAAATGTTCAACTCAGTATTTCAACTTGGATTTCATTAGCCAGAACACAAATTTAGCTAAAAGGAAATATGGGATATGTCATTTGTCATTCAGACACATGGTCCTGGATGTCTGTTTTGTATCACTTTTTGTAGGAAATATACATTGATGTGCTCCATTATTTTACTTTTATTAATCCATTTAATGCTCAGAACAACCTTATAAGATAGGTATATATCACCCCTACTTTTATAAATGAAGAAATTTAGGCATCACCATAAAAAGGTAAAGTCTTATGCCCAAGGTCACACAGGGGTTAGAAATTTGGATCTAGACATCTATCTAGGAAAGTAGGTATCTAAGGAATGTTTGTTAGGTACTTGATTAAAGGAATCTATGCTTATTTAATGACTGTATTTATTTGCTGAGCAAATGTTTGCTGAACACTTGAAATTTTCCAGATAATATGGGGAACACATCAGTGAACAAGAGAGAGAAGGTCCCAGCCCACATAGAGTTTACATTTCAAGAGAAGACAATAAGGCATAAACAAAAACAAAACACATCACCATATTAGAGATTGTGAATAGTGCTATAGAATAAGAAATTAAGGTAATTTAATATAAAGCATATCAGTTTAGGCTAGGAGGTTATGGTATAGTAACAAACAACCCCCACTAAAAAAAGGCAGAAAAAAGAAGTTTATTTCCTACTCATGTTACTTGTACATTGTGAGTTAGCAAGGGAGCTCTGCTCCTTGTCACTCAGTGACACACTGAGAAGACTCCATCTCCAAATACCACAATTACCTCAGTGAAGAAGAGAATATTACAGGTTTCACATTGGTAACCAAATCCTTCTCTAGAAGCAATATATCAACATAGTCATTTCTGCCCCATATAGAATAAAAGTAGAAGAATAACTGGTCTGATGTGAAGGCAGAAGTGCGTCCTGTGTCCTACAACATGTGTGGCACTCTCATTCTTATTTATGCTCACATTTTTAGGTGCACCTGTAAGTGATGATACTCAATGTCCCCAGACTGAATCTCTTGATTAGAGTTTTCTTTGAGATATTTTTTTATTATTATTATTACTATCACAGAAAGAAGAAATTGTATCTGCATTCTTTTCTTTACCAAAAAAAAAAAAAAAAAGAGAGGGGAAAAAAAAGGTTGCTTTCAAGTTGATTTTGACTCCTTTCAGCTCCCTGTATGTAAGAATGGAACTTCACTCCATAGGATTTTCAATTGCTGATTTATTGGATGTGGGTTGCTAGTCCTTTCTTCCAAGGTGCTTATGGGTCTCAAGCAACTACAACCTTTCAGTTAGCAGTCAAAGCATGCTAACTGTTTACCCACTCAAGGACTCCTTTTTACTGTGTGGGATTTTGATAATAGCCTATGAATTTGTCCAAGAATAACTCTGTCATCTTGGTGCTGGTCATTTTGTCTCCCTAAATCTTCTCCAGAGAATTCATAAGAAGCAATTCATCACTATGCCAAATCTTTTCCCAAGCTAACATATAGCACAGAGAATGTCCATAGTCACAGTGACTAGTGATTTTCTGAAGTTGTGATGTCAGTAAAGATTTTACTTGGTTGTATATAACCTTACTCAGACTCATTACTCCAATTTGAGGAATATTTTATAATCATCTGTCAAAGTCATCATGGGTAAGATGTGTCTATAGTTCTATTGCTCCCTTTGGATAAAGTAAAAGGAAATGACCATCTCATTTCTTGTGGGGTATAATTGGTCCATATCAATTATTTTACTAAATGATTTCACTGCCTGGTGGATTATTGTATCATTTTGGAAAACTGTGATAAAATTTGTGAAGCCATGTATCTTCTCTTGGTGTCTTTCCACTCTTTGAGTCTCTAATGGTTTCCATTATTTCTTCCTTTGTGACATACCCCTCTAATTTTTCTTTATTGCTCTGTGGTTACTGGTGCATTGCTGTTTTTGCAAAGAAGTTGTGAAACCTGCTGTACCCTATAGGTTTTTTGTTCTGATTTATATTCTTTTTTATGTAATGTTACTGAAGCAGAACTAATTTAAAATTAGCCAATTTGAAACATTCCAAGGCTCACCTTCTAAAACTGGAAATGAGCCAAGTATTTCCTTTAACCAAACAGGAAAAAGAGAACAATAATTTCCCTGTTTCATTAGTGAAATGTCAATGGATTAATTTTATCCTAAAAAGAACTGTTTTGGCTTTCAGTCCGTACAGCATGACTCACTTTAGCCGATGTCCCTCACTCAGTGATGTGGCTCAGCCTGAATTAAATGCGTGTTGTGCCACAAACTGCTATTTGTCCACTGTTATGGATTAAAGTGTGTCCCCAAGAAATATGTGTTATAAATCATAGCCTCTCTGCCAGTGGCTGTAATCCCATTTGGGAGTGGGTTATCTTTGTTATGTTAATGAGAGATAAGTATAGGGTTTGTCCTAAATCAATCTTTTATGAGATATACCAAAACCATAAGCCAAACACACTGCCGTGGAGTCAGACCTGACTCATAGCGACCCCTCCTTGGGTTTCCGAGGCAGTATCACTACAGAAGTAGATTGCCCAATCCTCCTTCCGAGGAGTGGCTGGTGTGTTTGAACCGCCGGCTTTCTGGTTAGCAATCAAATGCCTTAGGCACTACGCCACCAGAGCTCCCCTTATGAGATATAGTAGAAATTAAACAAGTACATGAAAGCAGAGATGGGGGAAGAGACATGCCGAGAGACATGAAGATCGCCCAGGAGCAAAAGCTCAGAAAAAAACAAGAACTTCCTCCAGAGCCCACAGAGAGAGAAAAACTTCCCAGTACCCTAAATTCAAACTTCTAGCCTCTTAAACTGTGAGAAAATAAATTTCTGTTTGTTAAAGCCATCTATTTGTGGATATTTCTGTTATAGCAGCATTAGTTAAACTAAGACACCACACAATAACTATTCTCTCTTTTTCTTACTAACAGATCCCAATTACACTCTTGGTGGCAATATGCCCAGGTAGGTAGTACTCTTCTCAGCTTCCTTTTCTGTTATGATAGTCATAGAACCCAATTTGGGCCAAGGGGAAGTAAGTGGTAGTTGCTGGAGAGGACTTTCAGGAAAGCTCCTTAAAGAGTAGGATGACTTAGATGACTTACATTTACCCTTGGCCTTTCCTCTCCTTTCTTCCTGAATTGCAAACATGATGTTCTCACACCCATGAAATGATATCAGATACTAATGATGGTTAAAAGCAAAGACAGAGAGAAGCTGACCCCTGATGACATCGTGGAGCTGCCATATCAGTGCTGGATGGCTCTCTTCTGGAGTTCTCATTATTTAAGATAAACAAACTTAGCTACTGTTTTTTAAGTTTATGTTTTCAAATTTATGTTACTCAGAATCTAGAAATCAATATGAGAAGAATTTCCATCTTAACAATGTTGAGGTTTCCAATCAATGAATATGGACCATCTTTCCATTTATTTTGATCTTTTAAAATTTCTATCAGCAGTGTTTGACAGTATAGTGTATATGCCTTGCACTTATATTTGTTAAATTTATTTCCAAGTATTTTATTCTTTGTCATGCTATAATGAATGGCATTCTTAATTTCAATTTTGGATGGCTTGTCATTAGAATGTAGAACAAATCATTTGGGTATATTGATCTATTAATATGGGGTATTACATTGTTGATTTGCAGATGTTGAACCAGCTGTGAAGGACAGAATCATAGGTGGCCTTCATAATCCCCACATTTTGATGCTTACCACATCCCTCCCCTTGAGTACAAGCAAAAGTTGTGACTTAGTCCAAATAAATAAGATACAATGAATGTGAATCAATGTGTGAGGCTGTGTATTATATGACATAATATTTTAAAGCTTGTCTTGCTGAAATCTCTCTCTCCCTTACTGGTTTTGAAGAAGCATGTTGGGGAGTCTCATGTAGTAAGGAACTGGAAGTAGCTTCTAGGAACTGAGTGTGCCAGCAAGTAAATGAAGCTTTCAAACCTCAGTCCTAGAAGCATAAAGCCAATATTCTTTATTGTGTTATACTCTCTTTGATGAGCCATTATAATATGCTTTCATTTAATTATTAAGAATGGCTTCCTTTAGTTCTTTAAACATATTTATTATGGCTACTTTGAAGTCTTTGTCTGCAATGGTCAGCTTCAGGGGGATTCAGAGACAATTTCTATTGTCTGCTGTTTTCTTGTGTATGGGTCACCCTTTCATGTTTCTTTGCATGCTTCATATTTCTTTGTTGAAAACTAGACTTTGGGATACTATTGTAGTTACTCTAGATTCTTATTACCCCTGGGATGGTTTCTGTTGTTGCTGTTTTTTATTTGTTTCTTTGACTTGGTGACACTAATTCTCTAGACTCTGTCCCTGCTACAGCATGTGGCAATTGAGGTCTCTGCTCAATTTCTTTTCCCCTCAGTTTTTATTTTTAAGGCTGTTATCCAATCATCCACCCTTGGGTCAGCCTTACTTTGTGGACAGCCAATGATTGATCAGAGTTTGTGCTTAATTACCTGTAAGCTAGTTGTTGTTGTTGTTATGTGCCGTCGAGTCAGCCCCGACTCATAGCGACCCCTCCTTGGGTTTCCGAGGCAGTATCACTACGGAAGTAGATTGCCCCATCTTCCTTCCAAGGAGTGGCTGGTGGGTTTGAACCGCCAGACTTCTGGTTAGCAGTCAAGTGCCTGAGCCACTATGCTACCAGAGCACCTGTAAGCTTAAGTACCTTAATTACCTGAGCCTGTAAATCTTCCTCAATTCACTAATGGATCTCTGTTTAGGTTGAAGAATACTTTCAAAATTTAGGCATTTTTAAAATCTGGCCTGACCTTTACTTTATCTTTGCTCACAGGATCACATTTGGCTAGAGATTAGTAAATAGCTAGAGATTAGTAAATAGCTAGAGACTTCTCTAGTCCTTCTTGAGCATGCATGCAGTCTTGTCATGCTGTCAGCCTTCTACACCACTCAAGATATATAGGAGCTTATCAGCTATTTCAGTCCCCAGATGTCCCTGATAAATTTCTACTTGTCCAGTGTGCTGCTTGGCCCACACAGTATTATACCCTCAGGTTAGCCACAATGAGAGATTTACTAGATTGCTACCAAAGTTGCTATTGTTTTCAACAACACTCCTGAACATAGACTTTTCCCAAAATAAAATCAGCTCCCTCCAGCAATGAAGTTGATGGTCCTGACAGAACTACTGTACCATGGAGCTAGTGAGCTGGTTACAGAGGCATGAGGATAATAGCATGTCCAAGCTAAAACACCAGGGATACCATCTGTTCTTATCAAGGCTAACAGTGTGCCTTGAACAAAGGTTTCTTAATTAGTTGTATGCCTTTGGTCAACATCCAGAATCCTGAAATGGTTGTTAGTGCCAATCTTGTTTTATTACTGCCTTTTGGGGAGAAGATTTGCAAAGCTCCTCTCACTATTCTAAAAATTGTCTTCTAACTTTTACCTCATATTTTTAGAAACTATTTGTCTCTGTACTATTTTGGGGAAGAATTCCATCATTCATCCTTTTTGGGGTTCATTTCTATGTATAAGTCCAGGAGGGACACAGCAGTCATGTGTATGTGTGTGTGTGTGTGTTATGTGTAATAAATTTCCAAGTTTCCCTAGTGTTTTCCTTTTTATGAAGTCCTATTCTAATTTTATGAAATGTCTTGAAACTCTTCAGGTAGAATTTTTAACTCTTTTTTTACTTCTTGCACTAACTTTGTTTTCTTGAGGTTTTTGTCATTTACTCAACCCATTTGATGTCTCTTTTTTCATACTGAACACAACTATCACTTCAGCTGGCAGTAATGCTGGCCTCAAGGAGAGTATTCCACTCTTCACTTACAAAACCCTCACAGATCAAATTGCAGATCCTTAACTGCTATCATAACTGCAATTCTTAAAGCCCACAGTCCAAGGACTGACATCAGACCTCAATGCTGAGGAGCTCCTTTCATCTCTATGTGGCAGAGACCATCACTCAAAAGTTGCCTGGGATCTCTGGGAATTCCCATTTCCCCCAATTATAAGTGCAATTAGGGGTCTGAATTTTTTTCCATATAGTTAAAAGGAACCACAGGCAGTATGTAATTATTGGAATATATAGGGCAGTCTATCTTTGGAAATATACATTCCTGTGATACACTTTAAAAAAAATTATATTAAAAAAAATTGTGGTTCAGTCTATTTGCAGCAAAATATCATATAAATTTGTAAACCATTTTTCTATTAGGGTGTTTTTTGGGGCATTTCAAGAAACTAGAATTTTTTGGAATATATTTTGGAAAAAGTTGATATGTGCAACATGTAGATACTATATTCATAATACTAAAAGTAGTACTAGCCTTTAAATTATTACTATTATTCTCCATAGTATAGATTAGATTCGTGGTAATAAACTCTCCACCTGGCCCTCTAAAAGAGATTGTGATTTGAAAAATAATGTCTAGAAAAATAACATTGAAACTAGTTTACAAAAAACACAGATGTAACTTTCGAATATTATGGACTTAATACTTTGTTGGGAAACTCTGGTAGCATAGTGCCTAAGGCAGTTGACTGATAACCAGAAGGCTGGCGGTTCAAATCTACCAACCACTCCTCAGAAGGAAGGTTGGGCAACCTACTTCACTAGAGATACTGCCTCAGAAAACCAAGGCAGGGTCGCTATGAGTCGGGTCCGACTAGACAGAACGTAACAGCAACAACAACTTACTTCGTTAAGGAAGGAAAAAAAAAAGGCAGTTTATAGGTTTGCATGATGAGGAGCTCTGGTAGCATAGTGCCTAAGGCACTTGACTGCTAACCAGAAGGCTGGCGGTTCAGACCCTCCAGCCACTCCTTGGAAAGAAGGTTGGGCAATCCTACTTCTGTAGTGATACTGCCTCGGAAACCCAAGGAGGAGTTGCTATGAGTTGGGCCGACTCGAGGGCACATAACAACAACAACAACAAAATTATGAGATGCCAGGACCCCTGGCAATACCATGGTTAAAGTGCTGCGCTGCTAACCAGAAGGTCTATGGTTCAAACCCATCAGCTTCTCCACAGGAGAAAAATGTGGCAGTCTGCTTCAGTGGAGATTTATAGTCTTGGAAATCCTTTGAGGCTTTTCTACCCTGTGCTATAGAATTACCAGGAGTCAAACTCAATTCAATGGCAGTGGGTTTGGTTTGGGGTTCCATGCCAAGTTGCATTCTGACTGATCCCAAGTAGTACAACTAACAGTGGTCTTCCATAGTCTAAAATTTAAATTATTCCTATATCCTATATCTTTATATCAAGTTTCCAGAAGGAAATAAAACTCAATTTCAGTAATAAATCCTGTAGTTTAAAATGAAGGCAAGCAATTCTTTCCCTTGTATATAAAGAGCTATTTCTAAGATGCTGTGAAATTAATCACTTTTTCAAACAGCAGCATTAACAGTCAATGCAGGACATTTGTTCAACAAATACTTATGGATGCTTCCTTGATGCGAGACCCCTGACCACAAGCATCCAACTGTCTTATCAGAAAATTGCAGAAATAAACTCAAGCATGATGTGGTAAATGCCTTATGAGCAAAAGGAGCTCAGGGGATAGAGATGGTATATTTAACTGGAATAAAAAGTAGACTTTGAATAATGGCCAATACTCATTATTGTCTGTCTTTAGTTTCAATTTTATGTTTTGAAAACATTTAACTATCTTTCATACAAATTCCACCATGAGAAGATAAATGAATACAACTATCACTCTATTAATATTTTGTGTGGATTTAGTCAGTGTTTACTTGATGACTTCTTTGCCATTACAAAAACAAAACAAATTTAAGTCTGACTGGCAACTCTGTGAGTACTTTGGTGTTCTCTCCAGACCAAAGTGGGGAAGACAGGCTATATATTCAGCAACGAACCTTCAACTTGATTCCTTTCAGTATTTGACTTTAACTACTGGTATTCCCCACTTCCTCTGTCCCTCATCTTCACCACATACACACACACAGACACACACACATCATCATCATCATCATCATCATCACCATCATTATCACCATCTCACCCTGAGTTATTTAAATCTGGCATGTTTAAAGGAATCTGTTAGCTCAGAGGGAGCTCTGCTAGCATAGTGCCTAAGGCACTTGACTGCTAACCAGAAGGCTGGCGGTTCAAACCCACCAGTTACTCCCCAGAAGGAAGGTTGGGCAATCTACTTGTACAAAAATGGCAAGGAGGCCACATGTTCTGACCTCCCCTAATCCCACAAGAGAAAGACAGGATTACCAGCAGTAATCCAAGGCCTATTCCTGCCAGGCCAGACATGCTGCCTCCCTCCAGCCCTTTCACCAACCATTCCTCCCAAACACCCACCACCTTTCTCTTGGGTTTGATAATTCGCTGCAGTGGCCACACAGAGCTCACAGATTATGGGGTTTACTAGGGAAGCACCACAGGCTACAATTCAAGTTCAGGAAAAATACTCAGTCTATCTCCCAGCCCACCGTCCCTCAGCCAACAGTCTCTCACAGTCTCTTTCCCAGCAGTGCTGGTCCCTCGGTGTCTCACTCAACAATGCATGTCTCTTGTGTCTCTTTCCCAGCAACGCATGTCTCAGGAGCCCGTGTCTCTTTAGCAGCACGTCTTCCTCAACCAGCAGTCAGAGAGAGTTCTGCCTCTAGGAGGCCTCCTTTTGAGCCTGGCAGGGTGGTCAAACTAGTCAATCATAGCATCAGAACTCTAAGCACTTGAGAGAGAGTGGGCACCTCCCAGAACATTGTTTTGTGTCACTCCCAACAGAAATAACCCAGGTGGACAACTTCAGCAATCAGGAGCTCCTCAGTTGCTCCTAGAAAATCCCACCTTGGAGGTTACAAAGACTTATGGGTAGAAAAGCCACACTAAGTAATTTACAATACCACAACTTCCGTAGTGATAGTGCCTCAAAAACCCAAGGAGGAGTCACTATGAGTCAGGTCTGACTCTACGGCAATGGTTGCATTTTTTACTTTGTTATCTTACACAACTTATTTATAATTAATAGAACATCTAAAGAAATCTTAATGAATGCTACTAAATCAAGACAGAATGCTCCTTGGAAGCGATAATGGCCAGACTTTGTCTGATCTACTTTGGTCATGTTGTCAGAAGGGATCATTCTCTAGAGAAGGATATCATACTTGGTAAACTGGAAGATCAACAAAAAAGAGGAAGACTTGCAACAAGATGGATTGGCATAGTGGCTGCAACGATGGGCTCAGGTTTAGCAAGGATTGTGAGGCTGGCATAGGACTGGGCAGAGTTTCATTCTGTTGTACACAGGGTCACTATAAGCTGGAGCTGACTTAATAGCACCTAACAACAACAATTAAATCAAGCAGAGAATCAAGTTTTTCTTCTCTGTTCAAAATTGAGAGGAAAAATAGGGTTATTTAAATGAGCACACCAAGAATACTACTTGGGCCTGGTATTATTTGCAGAAAATCTAACCCCTCAGTTTTGTCCAACAAAATAAGAAGAAATGATTAAGAGGGAAGATGTGTGTGAATATATCTTGAACAGTGCCTGACAAAGCCAAATACCTGGTTCATATTTGTGTTCTTAACTCAGTAACAATAATGTTACTAATATTATTGCTCAGATGTTGGTTGGGACTATGGGGATGCCAAGACACCATACCTACAAGAAGTTCATGCATGACTTACCACTGTCCTTTCCTCTACTCAGGATAATATAGTTGAAGCCTGGTGCTAAACTAGTATTTAGGTAGTTAACCCTAAGAACCCTGATTATTCTCCTATGCCCATGAGATGATGAGTGTGAAAGTACCCAGCATATTCTAATAAATGTCAATATCTTCAAATGTTGATCCTGTTGTTTCTTCTTAAGGAAGGTCAAGGTCTTTGTTTAATGGTGTCTAGACCCTTCTCTTGTCATTGGGTGCTTTTATCAATTCTGATTTGTAGCAAAATATATACCACATGAAATGCCTCATAGGATTTTCTTGGTTTTAATGTTTATGGAAACAGATTGCCAGCTCTTTCTTCCATGAAACCACTGGGAGGGTTTGAACTGCCAACCTTTTGGTTAGCAGCCAAGTGCTTAACCATTGCATCATATTAGGGCTCCTTTTTCTAAGGCCCATTCAATCCTAACAGGATCTTTGAAAGAGGCAGGAGCAGGCTACTTCATATTGCCAGATGAATAGAAGTTTTCTTTGTGGATTGATCTGGCTGTTACAGTACAAACATTCACCTGTATGAGTTTTCTAGTTTGTAGTTGACGAACAGGTCAAATCAGGAAGAAAACATATACATATAACAACAACAGTAGCTACAACTCTACATAAGGAACTGATTGAGAGCTTCCAATTAACCCCTCTTCATCAGTGAAAAGGTAATTTATCTTGGAAAAGAGAAAGGAATTAAATTTTTTTGATTGTGTACTACATGCCAAGCAAAATCTCTAAAATATGTGCTCTCTCTCCTTAATCTTCTGGATATTATCTTAAAAAGCCTTTATAAAATGAAGACAGCTACATCTACCTGCCAATATTCTCCCCAATCCAACTTCTATATTACCATCATTTCTGTTAAATATTTTTTTAATACTTTGCATGTCACAGATGCTCACTCTATACTCAGAAATGGACTTATTAGTCAGGATAATATGACATAATAAATGAATCAGAGCACCACATACAGGCCTAGGTTTGTATTCAGCTCTACCATGTATTAGATATGATATCTTTAACAAAGTAATTTAAAGTTGAAGATGCTGATGTGTGCCACTCAAATACTCTCTTTAAGATTCTGGAACTCATTCCCCCCCATGATGGAAATATCAACTGCCCATGACTTATAGCAGTGTTCCTTCCTGAGACATGCTTTTAACTACAGGGAACTGACTCATCCCAATAGGCATCCAGTGGCCAATGACTAACTGCTGCAGAGATGTAAGCCTCAATCACATACCTTAATTTGGGACTATTGTCACCCTAGCAACAGAGAGCTCCCTATGGAATTTCCTGAGGCCTCAGTTACAACAGTATTGAAGGTTAGCTTTGCCTTCTTCCCAATTATGTTATCCTCACTTCATTACAGCTCTATCTCTTGAGAGGATTTACTGATAAGCCTTCTGCACAGAACTTTCCATCTTAAAGTTTGTTTGCAAAAACTCAATATAACACATTCAGCCTCTCTGGATCTCCGTTCCATAATCTATTAAAATGAGGATAATAAAATCTACCTTGAAAAATTAGTGTGAGTGGGTATTTGTCATCCCTCTGAACTATTTTCTAAATTTAAGAATTTGGTAGAGAATAAAAATTGTAGCCCCAGGTAAGAGTGGAAAATGCTACATAATTGTTTTTCCACACTTCTTTGTAATGAGGATAAATCCAAATGACGTTGGTTGTTCAATAAGTTGCTCCCATTTTAGACATTCCATCAGGAATTGGTGATGCAGCAGGAGTAGCAGTGACTTTAAGGTTGAATTTTTGGAGCAGAAATGACATTAACATTGATTTACAAGCAGCTGCTTTAATGTTGAATTTTCGGCATAGACATTGACAGTGATGTGAATGAGGTAACTAGTTTTTGATAGCAGCAGAAGTGATTTTTCTCACCGACCAGTTTATGTGTAAAAGGTTTTGTTCAAGACAGCTTACTCTTAAGCCTGTTTCCCCAGCCCAAATATCCATGCCCTACCTCATAGAGGTATACCACTTTTAAGTAACCACATTTTCTGCTCTGTCAATCAGTATCTGTTGCTTGCAACTAAAACCTGATTAATATGGTGAGGATTGAATGGTGTAATATATGTCAAGCATGTGACATAATGTGTAAAATAAAGCAAATGGTAGGCACTCAAAACACTGCAATTATTATTATTTCATGGTCTTTTGAGTTGTTGCATAGTTATTCAAATCATAGCTTTGGTTATTGTAAAGAGTAATTGAGTTAATAAATGGAAATAATAATGGCTTGCACATAGAGGGCATTCAGTTACATGTTTGTTACTAACATTATTGCTCTTTAATCATAAAATTTCCATGTATCCTGAACTTTAACTCAGGCTGGGTGTGGGGGTTTGGGGTTTGACCTGAAAGAAACTGGTTTTATCCCAACAAGGTGTCAGAAGTGGGATATGAACTGAGTTCTACTTGGGAAGATCTGATTCAGTTTACCTGGTCCTAAATGCACAGTGGTCTTTGTCTAACTCATAATTTGGTTTCAAGACCTTCCATATATATCACTCACTGCCACATGTATTTGAAGCTGCAACCTTTGTTACCAGAAAGTTGCTCTCTCTGTTTACTCTCAAGCCACAGCTATAATGTCATCAGGTGTTATGGAAGAGCTGCAGAGAGTCTCAAAATATATTCTCATTAGTATTTATCAGAGAGCTTTATGTTTTCTATGGGCTCAGTGTTTTCAGGAAGAGCTAAGATTTTTTTTTTTTTTTTAACATTTTCACTATCACAAGGAAACTTATTTAAAATTCTTTGCAGGAAAGTTTGTAGATCAAACACTTGGAAGTTGTCTCTTTGATGGCTGATGTGCTGTCCTAGATTTCACTAGAAAAGCAAAACCTTTTTGTTTCTTAGAAAATGCTTTACATTTATTTTTGCTTCATTGAATTTGCTGGGACACAAACACTCCCAAGGTCACAGCATCAGTCTCTCACATGGATCTCAATCAGAAGACATGATTTGTCAGTTTTAATTTTATATTATGTAGATAGAGGGAGGGGAAAATAAAAGTACTCACTATTAAAATGGAAATGGAAAAACTCTCCAAATTTAATTTGCTTGTCCTCAACACTCAAGCTGAGGATGTGCAGAAAGGAGTAGTTATAAGTGGGTTTACACCATTTAGAAGTGGAGATATTAATAATAAAATGTGTTTTCAGAAATACTAATATACTGAAGTACAAAGTAACAATATTTTAACTATAAAGTATTACTTATGTTTTAAATAAAGATTAATTATTTTCTCCACTGAATTGATTTTTAAATTACAAAATAATGGCACATTCCACTCTGTTTCCTCTATTGGTGACTGCCCCTGCAATGGTGATATCACTGTTTTACCTAGTATCCAGTACTGAGACACTAATAATTGTTACTTATTTAGGGCTCATTCAAAAGTAAAGTAAATGAACCTAGATTTCTAAGTATGGTTATTATATAATACATATAATTCCTTTTAGTGTTAGTTCTTATATTAGATATTTTTTGAGGTAACTCACTATGAATCAATTTTCCTTAATACATGTGTTGGTTCTGCTATAAAAGTGGCTTTCTATATCCATGGGTTCTGCATCTGCAGATTCAACCAATCACAGATCAAAAACATTAAAAAAAAAAAAAAAAAAAGCAATTAAGTAGTAAAAGCAATCCCTCAAAGTCTAAGAGGGAGTATAAAGTGCTGTTTACATATTGTATTAAAGGAGCTCTGGTGGTACAGTGGTTAAAGTACTGGGCTGCTAACCAAAAGATTCGGCAGTTCGAACCACTATTCACTCCACGGAGAAAGATGAGGTAGTCTGATTCCTTAAAGACTGAAAGCCTTTGAAGCCCTAGGGGGACAGTTGTACTGTGTCTTATAGGGTTGTTATGAATCTACTCAATCGCAGTTGGTTCAGTTTTTGGTTTTCTGGAACTATACTATCTCTGGACTCTTTGTATGAGAAAACAGTAAATTCCATATTGCTCAAGTACTTGCTGTTATGTACAACCAAATACCTTTGGGATTTAGTTCCTTAGTTTGGAGGTTTATGGTCTTGATATCATAAGACATTCCAGTTAATTGGCCTAATAATGTTTGTTCTTCTGTTCTACTTCCTAGTTTGTTGCACAGTGTCCAGACCTTGAAAGTTTGCAAGCAGCTACTGAGGGCACAACAATTTGTCTCCACTTACCTGAAGAGACAAAAAAAGGAGAGTCATGTATAGGAGGAGGAGGATAAGGAATGTGTAGCTAATTGCTTCCATGAACAACTGCTTCCTTTGCCAGGAGACCACAAGAATTGGATGGTGCCCAACTAATATTATTGAATATTTTGATCAAAGATTCCACAGAAGAATTCTGAGCAAAAGAAGGAAAATGTAGAACAGAATTTCAAATTCTCAGGTACTCTAGCCTTTCTGGAGCCATGGCGGGTAGATGAACTCCTGAAAATATTGTCCTGAGATAATCTTTAACTCTTCAATCAAAAATATCCACTGAAGTCATCTTAGAACTGAAAAATGGTTTAACTTACCTTGTAAAAAAGGTCTGCCTTGAGCATTGTACTCTTTTAAGAACTATCTATAGGGGATCATACAGGAGAAAGATGAGGCAGTATGCTTCCATAAATATAAGTCTCAGAAACCCTATAATGCAGCTCTATTCTGTCCTATAATACCACTATGAGTCAGAATTGATTCCATGGCAGTGGGTTTGGAGGTACATAGGATTAAAATGACAACAGCAATTTGAAAGATTATATAGGAACCTTAGAAACAATGGGTTTATTTTAATGAAGGAGGAAAAATTCAATAGAGGAAGGTGAGAATGGTTGCACCACTCAAAGAATGTAATCAGTGACACTGAATTGTACATGTAGAAAGCCTTGAGTTGGTTTATGTTTTTCTGTGTATACTTCCAACAACAATTTAAACAAAATTCAAAAAATAAAAAGTAAACTAATATACATGTCATTCTCCTTCTTTCTCCATCTCCTCTTCACTATCCTGGCTTTAAAATACCCTGCATAGAATTCTACTCTTCCTTCTTTTTTCATTTATTCAAATATTTATGGAGCATTCTCTCTTCTTTAGTGAAGCATCACTTCCCATGAGGCATCTCTTCAACAGAAATCCCTTCTTCCTCTTATATCATCCTTTCTCTCTCAACTTTAAGCTTTAAGATTGTCTTTTCTATCACCTCTCTGCCAAACCCCAGCCATAATTTGATTTTGTATTACACTGTAGCTAACACTATCCCTCCAATGACTTTCAAGTTGCCGAAAACTTTTACCTTTCATCTTTCTTAACCCTCTCAGCTTTTGCCCTCATTGACCAATCTCTATGAACCCCTCCTCCTTTGTATTCCTACCTGCCACTCTCTCATGACCCTATTCCCACTTTTCAGAAATCCCTCTCATTCATTCATTCATCTTCATGGGATCCTCATCCTCTTTTTATGTTGTAAAGATGAACATTACTAGGTCACAGAGTCCATGTTTTCTCAGTCTACAAGTTCCCCATCCCTTTTTATTTCCATTTAGAAAATATGCATCAAATCCTCCTTGTCATATTGTCTTAAGAATCAAAAGGATAATGATTTTGAGTGTTTCAAATTAAGTAAAGTACTTTATTTTATTTTTTTTTATTTTTTAATTTTATTTTGATTTGGGTGAAGATTTACAGAGTAAATTCACTTTTCATACAGCAGTTCACATATAC
>NW_006921734.1:5919318-5921487 GCF_000298275.1 Orycteropus afer afer
AGCGACCCCTCCTTGGGTTTCCGAGGCAGTATCACTATGGAAGTAGATTGCCCCATCTTCCTTCTGAGGAGTGGCTGGTGGGTTTGAACCATCAGCGTTCTGGTTAGCAGTTAAGTGCCTTAGCCACTATGCTACCAGTGCTCCCATGGTAAATAAGCAGTCATCAATTTCATTCTTAATGCTTTAGTGTCTAAGAATTTTATATATATATACACCTCACTGCCGTCGAGTAGGATCGGATTCATAGCGACCCTTCCTTGGGTTTCTGAGGCAGTATCACTACAGAAGTAAATTGCCCAACCTTCTTTCCCAGAGGAAATTTCAGTCAATATGGAAAGCTGAAGTAATATAAATTAAAATATAATAATTCTAGGTAAAACATAGTCCCTTACTAAGTGAATATAGGACTGTTTTGCTTCTCTAGTGCTGCTATAACAGAAATATCACAAGCGTATGGCTTTAACAAACAAGGATTTATTCTCTTACAGTTTAGGAGGCTGGAAGTCTGAATTCAGAGTGCCAGCTCCAGGGGCTGGGTGAAGACCCTTCAACTGTGAGCTTCCTGTTTGAGGTCAACTAGAGCTGGAGGTTTTTTCTGACTCATGCAGCTGCTGGCTGCTGAGGCTGATGAAGCCAAGATCAACAGGTAAAATGGCACAGACCCAAGCTTAGCAGACAACACACCAAGTACTAGTTAAAGTCCAGGAACAATGCCAAGATCAGCTGGCAACATGGCAGGCCACTGAGATGAAAAATCAGCCAGATATCAGATCCAGCTGTGCCAAAAGCTTGAAAATTTCCTCAAAGCTTCCCCATGTATACTGGAAGCAAGCCACATCCCAAAAGCAGCTACTTAGCTGCTCACAGATGGTTCCATCATGGAGGTGATTACAATCTCATCATGGGGAATAACTACATCCAGCTGCCTGGCCATTCAAAACCACAGCCTAGCCAAGTTGACAAACAAACTTAACTACCACAGGGACTGAGTTCACAATTTCAAGGTGCCAGAAATTAAGAAAAAACTCAAAGCTCAAACAGTGAGAGACTGCAAAGCTGAGGCCCTACCAGTGGAATCTGGACCAAATATAGGACTAAGCAGTTGGAGGCTGGGGATTTAAAGATCATCAAAAGAGGAGCATGTATCCCTTGTTGTGGGAACATGAAATTGAACTCTCTGTGGTCCAGCAGTCCTATAGGCTGGTCCATATGTGAAATGGATTCTAAAACTGTTTGCCACTCAAGAGAAGAGCTTGGATTCCTGCTATCAAATCAGAAAACAAAGCAATTACCTCTGAGAAATTGTAAAATATGTCTCTTAAAAAGTAAGCTATGATCACTGTTTACAGTAGCAAAAAGATGTAAACAACCTACGTGCCCATCAGCAGAACGAATAACCAAACTATAGTACATAATACACACAATGGAATACTATGCAACACTAAAGAATAATGTAGGATCTGCAAAACACCACATAACATGGGTGAACTTGGAAGACATTATGCTGAGTGAAAGAAGTCAATCACAGAAGGACAAATATAGTATTAGTTCATTATTGTAAAAAGTCAAGGAAAGGATTCTATATGGAAGGAAACTTTCTTTGTTGGTTACCAGGAGAGGGAGGGAACACTGAAAAAAGAAAAGAAAAAGCATTGACATGACCCATGTCACTTTAGTTTTGTGTATTTCACCCTACATAAATTATATTCCAATACATTTTTTAAAAAAATAAATAAGCTATGATTTAAGTATTCTGGTTAGACCTGATTTTCACAGCTTTGAAATTCATGGATGAAGTCTGAATTAACAATCCTCTTCAGGAACAAAAAAAGCTCTGGTGGCACTGTGGTTAAAGCATTGGACTGCTAACCACAAAGTCGGCGGTTTGAACTCACCAGCCACACTGTGGGAGAAAGATGAGGTAGTCTCATTCTCTATGGGGCAATTCTACTTTGTCCTACAGAGTTGCTATGACTCAGAATTGACTAGATGGCAGTGGGTTTTTTTGTTTTTTGTTTTTTTACTTAGGAAACCAGATTAAAGCACACTCCAAGTCAAGCAAAATAAGTAAGTCCTGGCATAGGCAAACTAAAAACATTCTATGAGCACACTCCCACATTCTACAACTCTAGAGAAGATAATCAACCTGAAAGCAAGATTGCAGAAAAA
>NW_006921734.1:5921587-5929339 GCF_000298275.1 Orycteropus afer afer
TATATATGAGAGCAGTCTACTTCCATAAAGATTTACAGCCTACCCTCTGGGGTAACTCCACTCCTGAGAACAATGAGTCAGAATTAATTCAATCTCACTGGCAATGGGTTTGGTTTGGTTTAGTGAAAGAAAAGGCTGGAAGCTTTTTCAAAGATAAAAACCTGCACTTAGAGTAAGTGGAAGTGATTGTAATGAAGAATTTGTTGTGAATAGGGTTTGGCTCAATCGTTTCAAAGTGAGAGCAAATTCACATAACATTAAAGGGCAAGTATAAGTTGTCATAACCTGAGGATTGCCTATATGTTGAAAACATCCAAAGAGACAAAGGAAGAAATAAAAATCATAAGAAAATAGAGGCCAGAATGGGGAAGGACAAAAAAAAAAAAAAAAGAACAAGCAGATTTCAAAATAAAAATTCTGTAAATAACAAATATAGCTGTTCAAATATAAATAATCCTCAAATGGTAACTATATTAGATACAATGCAAGAAAGAATAATGAATGAGAAGGAAAATATAAGCTCAACATAAAATAAAGATGGAAATATGAAAGTTAAAGTAATGGTTCTACTAGACAATAAACATTGAAATATTGATTGTCTTTGCTAACGAAAATAATTTGTAGAGACAATGCAAATCAATTAATTATAGAAAAAAAATCTTTGTAATCTTTGTAATTGGGGTTTATGTTTTAGTATTACATTAGATTATTTTATATATGAGAAATTTTTTTATAATAAATAACTGAAAATTTACCACACATATATAATTGGTAGATGAATCCTTGTTCAACTGCGATCATCCTGCTTCGCTATTTAACAAAACTCTCTTTGGTCCTCAAGCCTGTGCTGAAGCAGACAGGATTACATGGTTTTATAGACAAATCACCCCAGGAGCATGTCTTAGCCATGTGCACTGTCTCTATCCCTCTGTCTCCACCTATATGCTCTTTGGCTCAGAGCTTTTTGAGAAATGCAATTCAGTGTTGGATTTAGAAGAAGAGATATTAAAATTTCCTCTATGGACAAATACTTTTCTATTTTAGAATCTAACACCCAGAGAAAGACCTTATCTGGTACTTGTCCCACTGAACCCTTTGATATTTAACAGAAATAATCACTCTTTATCTCCTTAAAACTTCATTCCCTCTCTTTTTCCCTCTCGTTCTATCTGTTCTTTCTTTCTCACACCTTTACCTCATCTTCACTGGTTTCCTTGGCTCCTCTCTGCCTCCCCCCACCTACAGCCCTTCTCACTCCAAACACTTCTCCAGGCTGATCTAATCTACTCCCATCAGATCAGCTGTTCTCAAGTTAGTGTTACTAACCCAGGCTTTCTCCTTCTTCTAAGGCCTTTTAGACTCAATATATCTAAAATAAAATTATGATCACCTTTCCTTCAACAGTTCTTTCTTCTTTGCATGCAAATTCCCTTTATAGAGGAGGGGGGCCGACTTCATTGGCAGTGCCTGAGTTGGATTCCAAGGAGCTTAGGCTAGAGCAGGGAGCCCAGCCAAACCAGGGTGGAATAAAAAGACTTACAGAAGCACATCCAAGCCAAAGCACTCTAGAGAGAACTAAGAGTCAGATGACAGGCCAGCTATGTCCCAAGGCCTTGTCCAAAAGGTCAGAGGCAACATCTCAATGAGGTTTAAGTTCAAGAGGAACTACTAGAGGCAAGAGGTAGCTTATTTCCAGAGTAGTTTGGGTAAAAGTCAGAAGGATCTTAAGTTGTTGTCACAAATGCCCAATGTAAATTCTTTTTTCAGCCATTGGGGGTATGATAGTAAGGAATATGTTTGACTGGTAAATAAAATAGAAACTTAAAAGACTCTCAGACTCCTAAATAAGAAATTTCATAATTGTCTTGATGTCTTCCTCTACTTCAATACAAGTGTCCAATTCACCAACAATATATAAATTTAAATTCTATCAACTGCCTTATTCCAGGTCTTTCTCTCATATTTGGCCATTTCAGTAGTTAACTACTTAGTTTTGTTATCTCTAATCTTGTTTCCTCTAATCCATCCACCACACTGTTTCCAGAATATTTTCAAAATCAAGATAAGAGCATGTCAATTCCATGGTTTAATCCTTCAGTGGCACCAATTGTGACCCATATTATCTTGGTGCCACAGTAATAGGAAATGAGGAAATCTTTGTGAAAGAAAGAATGAACAGAAAAATAGATCATGTCCAAATCCCTTAGCATAGGATATAAGATCTGCCCTTATCTCTCTTGCTAATCTCATCTATTTTTCTCCTCCATGAGGATCAACCACACAGAATTGTTTTAGTCCCCTTAATTAATCATGCACAAAATAAATGGTTAAATGAGGGTTGTTAAATAAATACCTACCTGGCTCTGAAGCCCTGGGCCCCAGCTATACAAGATTTCCTATACAAAAAAAGATGTCCTAGAAAACCTTCCCCTGGGCTTCTCTTGCTCACTTCCGCAGAATTGTGGATCCTGCTCTGTGGTGCTGTGGGTGTGGGGTAAGTCTTATAGTTAGCAATATAATAATGTGTTGAATATGGTAGGAAGTAGAGAAATATTACTTCTTTTTTTAGATGTAAAAACTATTATAATCAGAGTAGCTGTGCTTCCTAACTTATGATTAGGGTTTTGTCTAAAGATGTAAGATGAGACCAATATATTTTCCATCCAAGGGTTTTGTAGGCCAAGCAATAGCTGGACTTTTTTCTTTCCTTTCTCTCTCTTTTCCCTTTCTTTCTTTCCTCCCTCCCTTCCTTCCTTCTTTCTCCCTCCCCTTCCTTCCTCCTTCCATCCTCACCTTTGCTCCTTCCTTCCCTCGTTCCTTCTCCCTTCCTTTCTCTCTTCCTCACTCCCTTCCTTCCTTCTTTTCTTTGTTTCTTCCATTCTGTCTTTCTGTCTGTCTTTCTCTTATTCTTTCTATCCTTCCTTTCTTCCTTTTTCTACATTCTTACTTTAAAATTGAAAGGCTAGAAAAAACACCCTGAAGTACAGTGCTGTCAGTGACAGGATAATATCCATATGGCTACAAGGAAGACCAGTAAATACTAATTCAAATTTACACACCAGCCACTAAAGCCAAAGGTGAAGAAATTGAAGATTTTATTTTATTTTTTACCAGCTGCTGCAGTCTGAAATTGCCAAACACACAGTCAAGATGTATTAATTATTACTGGTGATTGGAATGTGAAAGTTGGAAATAAAGAAGAATCATCAGTAGTTGGAAAATATGGCCTTGGTGATAGAAATGACACTGGAAATCACAGGATAGAATTTTGCATGACCTGTGACTTATTCATTGCAAATACTTTTTCTCAGTAATATAAATTTTGGCTATACATGTGGACCTTGCCAGATGGACTACACAGGAATCCACAGATTAAGTACATCTGTGGACAGAGGGGATGGGTAAACTCAATATCTTCAGTCAAAATAAGACCAAGAACTAACTGTGAACAGAGCTTCAGTTTTTCATATGCAACTTCAAGATGAAGCTGAAAAAAAAATAAAACAAGTCGATGAGAGCCAAAATGCAACCTTCATTATACCACGCCTGAATTTAGAGACCATCTGAAGAACAGATTTGACACATTAAACACCAAAGACTAAAACCCAGGTGAGTTGTGGGATGTTATCAAGAACATCATGCATGAAGAGAGCAAATAGTCATTGAAAAGGCAAGAAAGGTCGAAAAGACAAAAACGGATGTCAGAAGAGGCTCTTGAATAGGGAGTAGCTGAAGCTAATGGAAAAAATGATAAGATAAAATTGCTAAACAGAAGATTTCAAAAAGCAGCTCCAGAAGACAGGGTAAAGTACTATAATGAAATGTGCAAAGACCTGGAATTAGAAAACCAGAAGGGGAGAACATAGTCAGCAGTTCTTAAGATGAAAGAACTGAAGAAAAATTTGAAGCCTTAAGTTGCACTATTGTAGGATTCTATAGACAAAATGTTGAATGATGCAGGAAACAACAAAAGAAGATGGAAGGAATACACAGAGTTACTGTACAAAAATAATTGGTCAGTGTTCAACTATTTCAGGAGGTAGCGTATGATCAAGAACCACTTGTATTAAAGGAAGAAGTCCAAGCTGCACTGAAGGAATTGGCAAAAAAACAAAGCTCCTGGATTGAAAGAATACCCATTAAAATGTTTCAATAAACAAATGCACTGCGGAGGCACTTCCTTTGTTTATGCCAGGAAATTTGGAAGACAGCTACCTGGCCAACTGACTGGAAGAGATCTATATTTGTACCCATGACAAAGAAAGGTAATAGAACAAAATGTAGAAATTATCAAATAATATCACACACAAGTAAAATTTTGCTGAAAATAATTGAAAAGCAGTTGCAGCAGTGTAATGACAGGGAACTTCCAGAAATAAAAGCTGAATTCAGAAGAAGATATGGAACAAAGGATATCATTGCTGATGTGAGATGGATCTTGGCTGACAGCAAAGAATATTAGAAAGATGTTTACTTTTGTTCCATTGATTATGCAAAGGCATACGACTGTGTGGATCATAACAAATTATGGATAACATTGCAAAGAATGAAAATTCTAGAACACTTAATTGTGCTCACAAGGAACCTGCACATAGACCAAAGACATTGCCATTTGAACAAAACAAAGGGATACTATATGGTTTAAAATCAGGAAAATTTTTCTTCAGTTCTTTCATCTTGAGAAATGCTGACTATGTTCTCCCCTGCTGGTTTTCTAATTCCAGGTCTTTGCACATTTCACTGTAATACTTTACCCTGTCAGGGTTGTATCCTTTCACCATACTTATTCAATTTGTATGCTGAGCATATAATCGAAGAAGCTGGATTATAGGAAGAAGAATGTAGCACAGGATTGGAGGAAAACTCATTATCAACCTCACATGTGCAGAAGACACAATCTTGTTTGCTGAATGTAAAGACTTGAAGTACTTACTGATGAAGATCAAACACTACAGTCTTCAGTATGGATTACACAAAAATCTTAACAACTGAACCAATAAGCAACATCACAATAAATGGAGAAAAGATTGAAGTTGTATGAGATTTCATTTTTTCTTGGATCCACAATCAACACCCATGGAAGCAGCAGTCAAGAAATCAGACATAGCATTGCACTGGGAAAATCTGCTGCAAAAGACCTCTTTAAAGTGTTAAAGAGCAAAGATGTCACTTTGAAGACTAAGGTGCACCTAACCCAAGCCAATGGTATTTTCAATTGCTTCATATGCATGTGAAAGCTGGAGATTGAATAAGGAAGACTGAAGAAGAGTTGATGCCTTTGAATTACGGTGTTGGCGAAGAATACTGAAAATGCCATGGACTGCCAGAAAAATGAGGAAATCTGTCCTGAAGGAATTGTAGCCAGAATGCTCCTTGGAAGTGAGAATGGCCAGAGTTTTTCTCACTTACTTTGGTCATGTGGTCAGAAAGGACCATTCCTCAGAGAAGGATGTCACGCTTGGTAAAGCAGAGTGTCAGTGAAAAAGGAGAAGACCTTAGTCTAAAGGGATTGACACAGTGGCTTCAATGATGGGCTCAAGGATAGCAAGTATCATGAGGATGGTGCCGGACAAGACAGTGTTTTGTTCTGTTGTACACAGGGTCACTATGAGTTGGAGCTGACTTGATGGTACCTAACAACAACAACAGAGAAAACATATTGTAATCATTTTTTAACTGCTAAATAGTTGCAGAGAACATTGTTGTTGTTGTGTACTGTTGAATTGGACTCATAGCAACTCCTCCTTGGATTTCCAAGGCGGTATCACTACAGAAGTAGATTGCTCAACCTTCTTTCCAAGGTGTGGCTAAATAGTTGCAGAGAACATTGTTGTTGTTGTGTACTGTTGAATTGGACTCATAGCAACTCCTCCTTGGATTTCCAAGGCGGTATCACTACAGAAGTAGATTGCTCAACCTTCTTTCCAAGGTGTGGCTAAATAGTTGCAGAGAACATAGCACAGATAAAAATTTCCTGCTAAAAAAATATTCATTTTTATTCTCCTTTTGCATGTTATCCTATGGTCATTAGAATCCATGCAGATTTTTCTAATGCAATTCATTATCCTTGGCCATAACCAAACATCCTTACATCCCCAATTGATGCATAAAATAAAGAGATGTGAGCAATCTATGTTCTTTTTCAAAAATCTGATTTTAGAAGTGGCTTATACATTATCCCATAACATGTATATAAAACAGACTTTAGAAACTAACAGACTCAGATGGACCCCAGTACATCTATCAGCAAATGGGGTACGAGAACTCTGCAAGGATCCAGATTGCTACTGGTGACTTTTCCAGGGCAGAAATAAACTGTGGGTCCAAGGAGTTATTCTAGAGAGAAAGACCTCTTTCTTCCTCTACCCTATATCACCGAGAATCAGATAGGGAGTTTATTCCTTACTAATTAGTCCACTTGTTTCCTCACTAATCCTTGAGCCTCTCCCAAACCACTGCTGTTGAGTCAGATCTGACTCACAGCAACTACTCCTTGGGTATCTGAAGCAGTATCACTACGGAAGTAGATTGCCCAACCTTCCTTCCAAGGAATGGCTTGTGGGTTTGAACCACCAACCTTCTGGTTAGCAGTCAAATGCCTTAGGCACTATACCACCAGAGCTCCCTGAGCCTCTCCCAGGAGGGGGAAAAAAAAAAGAAAAAGATTTGGTCTCCTTTCCAAGAATTGGACTGGCATACTTCTGTGTCTCAGAACATGTTGAGGAGGAGGAATAGTGGACTTGCCATCAAACTTTGCAGCCAGTGGAGAATGTTAACCTCTCCTTTCACCTTCACCATTCAAGTCTCCTGATGAGGACAAAACTATCTTGTCACCTGTGAGTCAGAGAAAAGGGCAAGTCAGCTGTCACTGATGATATAGACCCATGGCAGTAAATGTCCTGTTATCCCTGGGGTCCAATTCTACATTCCTAAGGTGAACTTTATTTATTACAACCACCCTGCCACCACCATCATTCCTCCAGCAACCTCCAAGAAAAAGAAACCCCAACTATTCTCTGCAATTCTGTTTTCTGCCTCCCTGACATCTTCCCTGGTTTTTGTTTTGTTTTCTTTTCTTTTTTCCTGCAGCAAAGCAGAACCATAAGAATGCTTTATGAACTACACATTGCCTTGGATTTTGCTATCAGAGCCTTCCTCTTATGTTCGACAAGTAAAGGAAGCAAAGAGTAGGAGTGAATGGTTTACACACATTTCCTGGATAACTTGAGTCTCTCAATTTTCCTTTTAAGTAAAGATGTAGAAGATTCATATCAGAGGGATAGCGAAGAAAAGGAGGCCTAATGTTCCCAAATATGGTCTTATTTGTAGGAAAGTCATGTTTGGAGAAATAAGTGCTATTAAATATAGCTTCTCAGATAAAGACTCAATGGAACTCCTAGAAATCACAGAGAAGTTGATAATGCTAGCATAATCAGTAATGAACAGAGTTGAGTCCCATTGAGAGGAGAGATAGGAAAAATGGTCATGTGATTTCTTTTTGGAACAATACCACTTAAATGAAAACCCATATCTTTATTTACAGTAATGCTTCCACCTTTAGACCTCAAAAATACAATCAACAGACAGTCTTCCACAAAGAAAAGGAAACCAATTAACACAGACACAGAAGATAATCTTGGACCCCTGAGCCTTGAAGGGAAAGATACAAAAGTGGACTAAACCCCAACTAGCAGAAGAATTTGCATGAAAATACCAAAAAAGGAGACACACGGAACTGCGGTCTGGCAGCCA
>NW_006921734.1:5929439-5930049 GCF_000298275.1 Orycteropus afer afer
GTGCACAGTCTGCACAGTCCCTGGCTAGCCGGGTGATTTTTAGCTTAATTCTTAGGTCCTACCACCAGTCGGGGATCTCCGAGCCGCCTGTACCGTCATGGTCACTTCATTCGCTGTCAGACTGCAGCTCCATATGTCTCCTTTTTTTGGTATTTTCACTCAAATTCTTCTGCTAATTGGGGTTTAGTCCAATTCTGTATCCTTCCATTCAAGGCTCAGGGGTCCACGATTATCTTCTTTGTCTGTATTAATTGGTTTCCCTTTTCTTTGTTGAAGAGGGTCGTGCAATCCTTCTGCCTAGTCCGCCATCTTGCTGGAACTCAGTAACGTACTTTATAGAACATCATTCAAGATGTTCTATATCTTTATCCATACGCATATTCTTTAGGCAATTTTTTTGCTGATGACCAGTGGAGGCATATATTTGAGGGAAATGATGCAGAAGATAATAGAGGTGAAACAGCTTGTTTATTAATTTTGTGGGGAGCTCCTTTGGTAAAGATCTATTGTAAATAGTTGTTATGTGCCATTGAGTTGGACCCGACTCATAGCGACCCCTCCTTGGGTTTCCGAGGCAGTATCACTATGGAAGTAGATTGCCCCATCTTCC
>NW_006921734.1:5934745-5940644 GCF_000298275.1 Orycteropus afer afer
AAACTGTGGTCAATGACATGAGACAAAGTATATGTGAACTGCTGTATGGAAAGTGAATTTGCTCTGTAAATCTTCACCCAAATAAAAATTAATTAATTAATTAATGGAAAAAAAAATACAATCAGATTTTATGCTGAGATGCTGAATTATGCCATTTCCGCCCAACTAGTTCAGAGAGCACTCTGGTTGCTGCAGCTTCCAGCTTGTGGAAATCTGTTTTGACACTGTGGCTCCTGGTTTACAGTTTACAAGCTGTTCTCTTCAGCTGGAGATAAACAGCGTTCCAAATGCAATCTTGTTCTATTCACAGAAGCACAATGTTAAAGTTTCAAATGGCTCTTTCTGAGAAAGGAGGCAAGATCTTCTTATAGCCTGAGGACACCTGTGGAAAAGATACAACTAAGAAGTGTATGCTTCAAGGAACTTCAGAAAGAGGAGGGAGATTCTAAAAGATCTCTTCCTAAAGAAACTTTAGCTTCCAGCTGTGTCCTGGAACTGGCAGTGAGCATGTGCTCCTGCTCCCTACTTGTCACAGCGATTCTCACCCTAACAGCCACACTTCCTCAGCCATCAGACTCCTCGGCAACTCAGATGGTCTTGATTTTTAACCTATTGGGCCTTTACTAGGAAGCTCTGATGCCACTCTGGTAGCATAGTGCCTAAGGCGCTTGACTGCTAACCAGAAGGCTGGCGGTTCAAACCCACTAGCCACTCCTCGGAAGGAAGGTTGGGCAGTCCTACTTCCGTAGTGATTGTTTTTGTTGTTGTTGTTATGTGCCGTCGAGTCGGCCCCGACTCATAGCGACCCCTCCTTGGGTTTCGGAGGCAGTATCACTACGGAAGTAGGATTGCCCAACCTTCCGTGGTGATACTGCCTCGGAAATCCAAGGAGGGGTCGCTATGAGTCGGGCCGACTCCATGGCACATAACAACAACAACAACAACTGATGGCACAGTGAGTTGTTCAAACATATGACTGGTAATCCAAAGGTCGTGGTTCCAACCTATCAGCTTCTCCTCAGCAGAAAGATGAGGCAGCCAGCTTCTGTAAAGATTTGTAGCTAGCCTTGGAAACCTTATAGGTCAGTTCTGCTCTGTCCTATATGGTAGCTATCAGCTGGAATTTACTTAGTGGCTGTGGGTTTTGTGCTCTACCATTGTCTCTCCATTTTCTCTAGTTCACCTTATTTATCTGTAGCAGTGTCATCCTTTTGATATTGAAACCTATTATGCACTCATTCTTGCATTTTTTTCCCCCAATAAGTGTAGTCATTTAGAAAGCCAGAACATGATGTTGCCAAAGGCAGTACTCTGTTCAATTTGTTTTTGCAGCTCCCAGATATGGTCAGATTGACTTATAGATGTCATGGTGTGCTAGTAAACTCACTCTCTGGGGGAAAAACAAACAAAAGCAACCTGATTTTTCATCATTCATATTTTGTGTCCAAATTCAAGCTACTAATATAATGTCACTGAATGTAGAGTTGGGAGCCAGTACAAGATGGCTAGAGCATGCCGTTTTTCATGGATATCCCACATACAGTGACCTTCTGATATTTAAATTATTCTATTATAGGAATCTAAAGAATTCAAATTTTAGGTGTTTCTCCACACATGATTAAACTTCTTTTTCTTTCTCATTCCTTCAGCCTCAGCTCTTTGTATGGGCTTGTTGGGACAGGGATGAAAATATAAGGAAGAGAGGTCAACCACAAAAATGAAAGTAATGTGAAATTCAACTAATTCTATTTCACTTTTTTTTTTCTGGTAGAAATATTACTTTCATGATAAAAAAAAAAAACTAAAATATTCACTGCCTTTGAATTGGATCTAACTCGTAGCAACTGCTCCTTGGGTTTCTGTGACAGTATCACTACGGAAGTATATTGCCCAATCTTCCTTCCAAGGAGTGTCTGGTGGGTTTGAACCACCAGCCTTCTGGTTAGCAGTCAATGCCTTAAGCACTACATAAGATTAGTTGAAAGTGAGTCTGAGAAGGATCACTCTATTGGTAGAGCCAAATTTCTAAAGTAATCCTTTTCAGAATCACTTTCAACTAATTCTATTTCACCCTCACATTTTAAGCTCCAGTTAAGCTAATATATTATAAATAGTCATGAATTCTTTGACATTGTTCCCATGAAGAGTGCCATCCACATCCTTTTCCCTCTCTAACTGCTGAATCATAGTATATGGTAGAAGTGAGGCTGCACCAGTTTTTGAGCTAAAGTCTTCAGAAAATAACTGCTTCCATTTCCTGGCTCTTGGAAAAACATGCTCTTGGACTCACCTGCTATGTTGTGAGGAACTCCAAGCAGCCCCATAAACAGATTCATATGAGAGAAATGAAGGCATCTATCAATCTCATAGATATTGATTGGAACTCGGTCAATAGCCAAAACCTACTTACCACTCGTATGAGTCTTCTTGTAAGCAGAATCGTCATCCTTATTTGAGTGGTTCCAGCTCAATCCAAATGGAGTAGAGATGATCTATCCCACCAAAATCTTGCCCAATTTACTGATTCATGAGCAAAATGAATGATTGTGGTTATTTTAAGCTATTCAATGTTGGAATAGTGTATTATGCAGGAATGAATAATCAGACTGTTAACCCATCTTTCTCTATCCCTCTCCATCATTACCCTCCCAGATAATGAACTACGTTGTTGTTGTTGTTGTTGCTGTTATGTGCCATCGAGTTGGACCTGACTCATAGCGACCCCTCCTTGAGTTTCCCAGGCGGTATCACTATGGAAGTAGATTGCCCAACCTTCCTTCGGAGGAGTGGTTGGTGGATTTGACCCGCCAACTTTCTGGTTAGCAGCCAAGTGCCTTAGGCACCATGCCACTGGAGCTCCCTCTGCCTCAAATTCACCTTTTCTCTTTCTACTTATCTTCCAGCCTAACTCATACTTATCTTCATTACTGGGGGGTGCGTGGAGGGGAAGACCTGCCATCAAGTTAACTCCAACTCATAGCGACACTATAGGATAGAGTAAAACCACCCCATAGGGTTTCCAACGTTGTAAATTGTGAGGGAAGTCGACTGCCATATCTTTCTCCCACAGAGCAGCTGGTGAGTTGAAACCACCAACCTATTGGTTAGTAGCTGAATGCCTTAACTACTGCACCACTAGAACTTACCTTATCTTAAAAAAAAAAAAAAGAAAAAAGAAAAAGAAAGAAAGATAGAAAAAGAAAAAAACACCTCACTTCCATTCAGTCAATTCTAACTCATAGCAATCCCTTTTGGGTTTCCGAGGCAGTAAATCTCTAGAGAATTAGATAGCTCAGTCTTAGACATTTCAAATGTCACTTCCTCCTGCCCCATCCACTCATTTGGGTTATCTATCTTTTTTCTGTTCTGCAGCATTGTATAAATTATTTATTTTGTTGTTCAGATTCATGACTCAGTTAATAGCCAAAACGTTCTGTGAAATCTTTGGGATAAAAGAGGTTTTATAATTCACATATTTTGTATTTTAGAAGTTAATGTGATATATATTTTGGACATTACATAAAATTTACAGAAGGGTCTGCAGCAACATCTTATAATTAAATATAATAATAGTCTAGCAGAGAAAAAGTAAATATTCACATTCGGTGAGAAAACAAAAAATATAAGTAGCTTCATGTTAGTTCAGGTCAAGTTTTTCTGCCAAGTGAATTATTAAAAGAAAAAAAAAATAACAAAAACAACAAAAAACTAAGTAGATTCAAATTTCTAGAGTGATAGAATGGTGATTTACTTCAACAACAACAAAAAATATGTTAGTTCCCAGAGCTGTTTGGATTTAAGAATAGCTGATAAGGCATTGGGGACCAGTATCCTGTATTTGTGAGATCATCTGCTCCTTCTACCGGGCATTGAATTCTTTGAGGACATCCTATATCCTCTGTGTCTGGCACACTGCAGATTCTCAGAAAAGAAAAAAAGGAGAAAAAGAAGCATGCTGAATTCAGCATACAAATGTCATCATCATCATTATCATCATCAATCCCATCACCTCCAGCAAGAACACCACCACCGCTGAGGCTACTGACACAGCCTGTGTGTCTGAAACCATGGTGCTTTCTGTGGGATGTCTGCTTAATCAGAAAACACTTTGGATACCCTGCCTTGCAATTATTTGGATCAATTCTCTGAGCTAAGAGTCTCTTGCTTAATTTTAATATGATTTGGTGATGGGATTGTAATAGAGAAGAAAAATAAGAGTACGATAAAATATTAAATACAAAAATGGAAACCTCAACTTCTAGAAAATATAATTAATGATATGTCTACAGGACATAGTAGTTTTCATATTATACTCTATATGTATTTAAGCCTCATTTCGTAATGATGGTTTAGACAATGATTCAAATCAATACCTGTATTCTATTTAAATGTGTACCTTTATATGTAGAGGAAAATATTGACAATGCATTGGATAATTTTCTCAAAGTATTTAGATAACAAAAGAAATGATTTCGTCACCCATCTCTAGCTCTTCTGTCTGGTTTAATTTGCATTAGCTTACTATTTAATTGAAAATAATGAATTTTTACCACTTCAGAATGAATTATTGCAGAATTCAAGTCTTAGACTATGCAAAGTCATCAAATTCTTAAATATTAGCCTTATTTATTAATCTGAGAGCATTCCATTTACATATGATTGATATTTGAATTGTTTAGTGATGACCAAAGCTGTGTCAAACTTTTAATTAAATTCATTTTTTTGAGTTATCTGAAATACACAGAAAAAAAGAAGAAGAAAGAATTTATAGACCCTGAATGTTTCTAAAATCCATTTACATCTGAGTAAATATGAGGAGTGAAATGGAAGAGGGATGGAAGAAACAGGGCACACTAACATAATTAAAGTTGGTTCAATTAGAGCTTCTTCTGACATAGGGCAGATCACAGAGCTAAATTTCTTTCTGTAATTTTTATGGAAATTGTCAAAGAGAATCACTCTTAGACCCTGCCTGGCTTATATAATCAGGTTAATTAGTCAGTGTCGTTGGCACATTGTCAATTTCAGATACTAATAAATAAATTAAATTTGGGTGCTTGGTAGAGCTTTGGACTTCATTACAATCAAACAAAGCTCAAGTGGTAATCTTATGATTTAGGAATAACTTTGTAATTTACACCAAAGAACTGTGTGTGAGCAGACTCATTTTTCTGTATGAGTTAAACATTCTGATTTTTAGCTTGTTGCAATTAAAAAACAAATCAATCTCAGACCTACATCACTCTGAAATTAGAACAGAGTTCATACACAAAGAGTTTATAATGAAACTTAATTGCTTTCAGCTCTGTGCTAGATGCTGTTCTGGACACAAAAATGATTTTTACTCTTCAGGAACATTTTTATTTGAATACAATAATGACATTTCTTCATCTTTCTGTTTGACTTTATTTCACCTTTAGATTTCTTTTTGTCCAAATTCAGAAAACCGTTTGAAATACACATAACTTGGTAAACCATAAAATCAGGTTTGACTATTATTCTAAAAGTTGCAAACTGAAGCTGTTAGTCTCCCTATTTAAATTATTCTAGAAGGAGGAACTGCTGTGAAACCAGGTAGAGCAACTGCTCAGCTTGCCCTGCAGGGCAGTTCTACTCTAACCTGTAAGGTTGCCAGGAGTTGGCGTTGGAGATGACTAGAGGGCAGTGAGCAATCTTTATGGGAGCAGATCACCAGGTCTTTTCTCCTGTGGAGAATCTGCCTAATGGGTTTGAACTGCCAACCTTTAAGTTTTCAGCTTAGCCCTTACCAGGACTCCTTTAAAGTGATATAGGAGATATGATATGAAACACACACACACACACACACAAACACACACAGAAACTGTGGTCTTTAGCCTCACCATTTTTATCTTAGGAAGTACTTATACTTTTTTTTTTT
>NW_006921734.1:5943539-5950732 GCF_000298275.1 Orycteropus afer afer
GTATCTGTCATTGAACCAATACCAGGCAGTTTTGACTACTGTGGCTGTATAGTAGGTTTTGAGATCCGGCAATGTGAGATCTCCTACTTTGTTTTTCTTCTTCAGTAGTGCTTTGCTTATCCGAGGTCTCTTTCCTTTCCTTATAAAGTTAGTGATCATTTTTTCCATATCCCTAAAGAATGTTGATTTCCCTTAACTTTTTATTGTGATTTGAATGAAAGTTCATGGAGCAGATTGGTTTTCCATTCAACAGTTCATACACATTTTGTTTCGCGACACTGCAATCCCCACAGTTTAACAGCATTCTTCTCATTTTCTCCCTGTGGTTTCCATTTCTGTTCGTCCTTCTTTCCTATTCCTTCCTGCCTTTTGAGATTTATCCCTGGGCAAAAGCAGCTCCTTTGGGCTTGTATGGTTGATTATTCTAAGAAGTGTGTACCCTTCTGGTGTTACTGTTTTCCTTACAGGCCTATTATGTTTGCTGAAAGTTGAGCCATGATGATAAGTTCAGTCCCAGGCTTAAAGGGTGACTAAGGGCTATAGGTTTGGGGATCCTACCAGTCCCTACCAGACCAGTAAGCCTGGTCATTTTTATGATATTGAGTTTTGTTCCACATTTTTAACCACTCTATCCAGGACCTTTCGTTGTGATCCCTTTTAGAGCAGTTGGTAATGGCAGCCAGGCATCATCTAGCTCTTCTGGTCTTAGGATAGAAGAGACTGAGGTTCTTGTGGTCTGCTGGTCCTGTGCACTATTTGTTTCCATGTGTCTTTTATTTTCTTCACTCTCCTTTGCTCTGAGTGAGGAAAGACCAATAGTTGCATTTTGGTTGGCTGCTCACTAGCTTTTAAGACCCTCGTCTCTAAACTTTTCTTGTGTTGGTGTTGTCTGTTGCCATCAAGTCAGCTCCTATTCATGGTGACCTTATATATAATAGAACAAAATATTGCCTTATTCCCACACCATATTTGGATTGTTGATATATTTGAGTCCTTTCAAACCCTCACACCATCATAACTTATTAGAGAGCCGATGGAGAGAAGAGACATATATATGCATCATTTAGAAAAGAAAGTCAACAGAACTCATAACTTGAAGGATTAAAGAAATGAATGAATCGAAGATGAAGCTTAGGTTCCAAAATTTAGTTTGTTTGTTGTTGTTGTTATGTGCCTTTGAGTCAAACCCGACTCAACAACAAAATTTAGTTTAACCAACACTTATTGTGAAATGTATTTATGATTCTGACATTAAAAGCTGTGAAGAACATAATTTTTTACCTGGAGAATCTGAAATGTATTACTGTTTCCCAATTTGTTGTTGTTGTGTGCTGTCAAGTCAGACCCAACTCATGGTGACCCCTCCTTGGATTTCCAAGGTGGTATCACTACGGAAGTAGATTGTCCATAAAATATAAACTGGGTGATGAGAAAGACTAGCTATCAGGGTTAACACATTTGACGAATGTGAACAAAATCCTTAGACCCTCAACATGTGCTGTGCTCAGTATCAGTTATCTACATGTGTCTTTCTACTAAATATTTCCACCTCCCCTTTTTTGTTACAAGCGTAAGAGGAGACATAATAATGAATTAACTTCCTGATAGCCCTTTGAGGGTTATCAGGTGTAGGGTCAGAAATCAATAGAAGATGGATTTCATGACCAATCCCAGGATAGCTCTAGTCTAGAACCCAGCAGACCTAATCATCAGAACACAGAATGTGGCTTTCTGATTTAAAAATGAGATCAACCAAATCCAGCTACTCTCCTGTAGTTTTTACACTGAATTGACTTCTATGACATAATAATAAAACTAGTATGGGATTCCCCCTGGGAGCTCTGGTAGTATAGTGCCTAAGGCACTTGAATACTAAACAGAAGGCTGGCGGTTCAAGCCCAGCAGCCACTCCTCGGAAGGAAGATGAGGCAATCTATTTCTGTAGTGATACTGACTCGGAAACCCAAGGAGGGGTCACTATGAGTTGGGTCCAACTCGACAGCACATAACAACAACAACAACAACATGAGATTCCCCCATATATAGAAAGCTTATGGCAGAAAACAATATGATAGGTAACCATGCTAACAGCAGTGGCTTCAGTAGCAGGAAGAGCTAGACATATCCTTTAGCAAGTACTTTTAATATAGATAAAATGATTAGCATCATTTTCAATTTGCTGGCCTTTGAATTTGTGGAATTTCCTAAGTGAGAAAAAAAAAGTTTCCACTTTTCAGTCTTAATATTCCTATTTGATAAGTTACCTTTGGTAACAAAAACCTTTATTGTATTGAAGGTCTTGGCCACAATCTTTCCATTATAATGCCCTCTGGAAACTTAAGCCCATGACTAGAGTTGATGACATTAACCACAAGCATCACTCAGAGATAGTGCAAGAGTCTGCAGCCACGGAACGAGCAGCAAGAGAGACTAAATCCAGGTCATTGGAAAACAAGAAATGATTGTAACCTCATCAAACCCTTAAACCACCCAAAGATGCAAAGAGAACAGAATCCTTTCAAGTCTTATAGCCAAAATTTCCCTTACAGGCATTAGATTAAGAGACACAAATCCTGGTAAAATAGAATTGACTTGAAATAGTCTCTTCTCGAGAAGAGCCAAACAGAAGGCCCTGAACATCCTTTCACAGCCTATACTGAGCATTTACCAAATGGAATATTATGTTGTGTCATTAAGGAGATTTGTAAGATATCAATATGGCATACTTTCACATCTCCAGGGCTTTCTTCACCCAAAGTCAATAGGGCCAATAGCACTGGTATGTCTTTATCAGTTGCTAAGCACCATGACTATCACTCTTGGCTTGTTGTTGTTGTTGTTATTTGCCGTCGAGTCGGCCCTGACTCATAGTGACCCCTCCTTGGGTTTCTGAGGCAGTATCACTACGGAAGTAGGATTGCCCAACCTTCCTTCTGAGGAGAGTCTTGTGGGTTTGAACCGCCAGCCTTCTGGTTAGCAGTCAAGTGCCTTAGGCACTATGCTATCAGAGCTCACTCTTGGCTTATGGGGGGGAAAAAAAAAACTAGTGGGGACATTCATGAACTTATTTATATGTCATGAAAATAATGCCCAATGCCATACACACAAATAAGGTTGTGACTTCTTAGACTCCCTTATAAAGAGGGAGATATAAAAGCAATTCCTATATTTCATACCTAATATATCCCTAAAGTTATTCCAAAGTTGCCTCTTTCAAAATCAAACAGAAGAACTCTGCATGTGTGTGTATATGTGTGTGTATGTGTGTGTATAGGAAGGTTATTCTCATGGGACTAAAAAGTATAAAAGTCATAACAATACCTTTCCTTTTAGAAACAATCATCAACATGTATTTCTAACATTTCACTTATTTCCAAATTTTAATTTTGCTCTTTCTCTTCACAATTAATAATAGATTCAGTCGGCTAAATTAATTAAGCATCTAATTGAGGCTGAAAAGTCACTGCTTCAGCTCATCTAATAATTATCTCAATTAGGTTGAGTTTATGAGGACTGTGCCATTTAATGCACTTCTATTTTTTCCCATTGTGCAATTATTTTTATAAAATAATAAGGCAAGAGGCAATGAAATATTCAGATAACTGCATAACTACTGTCTATCAAAGATGGTCGACCATGTGATAGCTCAAAATGCTCATCAGCAGAGTGAGGATCAAAGTTTGAACTTTGACAAAAGGCCAAAAAAAAAAAAACCAAGCTCACTGCCGTGGAGCTGATTCCAACTATAAGAAACCCCTCCTTGGTTTTCTGACGTGGTATCTTTATGAAAGTAGATTGCCCAGTCTTCTTTCCAAGGAGTGGCTAGTGGGTTTGAACCACCAGCCTTCTAGTTAACAGTCAAATGCCTTAGGCACTATGACACCAGAGCTCCCCTTGACAAAAGGCAGTGGGATATAAATGTAAAAGGTGCAAAAAGGTAGATGTCCAAATGCTTAGAACAGGGAGGACACAAGGAAAAGCAATTAATCCATAAATTCAGCAGATAAACCCATGGTGATATAGTGGATAAGGCATTTGGCTGCTAACCAGAAGGTTAGTGGTTCAAACCCACCAGCCACTCTGTGGAAGGAAGGTGGGACAGTCTACTTCCATAAAGATACACAGCCTCTAAAACCCAAAGGGGTTGCTGTGAGTTGGAATCAACTTCATGGCAGTGGTTTGGTTTTGTTGTCATTGAGAGTATTTAGGGTACTCTGGGTATTTCGACTTCGATAGGGTAAATCATCTCTTAACCATCATTATTCTGAATGACAAATACATATGTTAACCTAGGAGTAAGATCAAAACGGAACATATTCAGGATACAGTTTTCTGATAAAATAGTATATTTATTAAAACAATGAAACATAAATATAAAAGCTTTCTTAAAAACTGAATTCTAAAGACTTATCTGTGATCTGATGTCTTAGTTGTCAATCCACTGATTCTCAAGTCAAGAGCTATTGGGCTGGCTCAGGGGTGGGTGTTACCGTTACCATCTATAGTGACATACCCAACACTTGGGGAGGCAATTTGATAACAAATTGTCTTTTCTTTTCTTTTTTTTTTTTTTAGTTATAGTATCTAATTGATTTATAAACTTCAAATAAGTAGGGAGAGAATGAGTATTTTACGTTTATCAAAAGAGGGTATATATTAAGAACTACTGAAAAATACTACAGTACTTCTATGTAACTTTCCATTATTAAACAATGACCCTTTGGGGGTGCTCTTAGCTTGCATAAAATTTGGCTTAGGCAAATTTGGCATATTATATTGTATAAAAGCAACAGCAGGACATCATTTGTCAAATAACCTTCTATTTTAAAGCGGATTCTGTACCCAAGCTTAGGTAGAGGGATTCTTTAAATATACCAAGAATCTTGTATGGCCTTTGGCCTGAGTGTGGTTTTCAGGAAGACAAGGATAAAAGGGATTCATTATAAAATTTAGTAGAGTGTTGGTTGTGTTTAGATTAACAATGACTATCCAATCACTTATTGTCTGATCATCTCCAACTCATGGTGATCCTATGTGTGTCAGAGTAGAACTGTGCTCCATAGGGCTTTCAGTGGCTGGTTTTTCAGAAGTAGAAAGACAAGTCTTTCTTCTGAGGCACCTCTGAATGCACTTGAACCTCTAACCTTTTGCTTAGTAGCCAAGGGACTTAAGTACCCTAAACAAAGCAAGGCCACTTGAGCTGGGAGTATGTTGGAAGTGAGGGTGCTTCCATGGCATAAAAGCTGAAACATTACTCCAGAGATATAAATATGTATTGTTCTGTTTTTCTCTTTTACTATCAGCTTATCTTGATTTAAAAAGTATTCTTCCCATTTGTGAGGACATCCACTTTCAACTATTAAATCTTCTATATCTTACTCTTTCTCTGCCCATATATACACACCAGCTCTGCATTCCTTCATACTTAAGTGCCTTTGAAAGGGACACAAATGGAGCCCATTATCCCGTTTTCCTTCAGACACATTTCTGCAGAGAAGTTTTCTCTGCCTTCATGATCCTAGCAGTGCTCCCCAAGTGTTCACCTAGCTGGAGGCAGCACACATAAGCCACAGACTTGAATAAAACAATCTTGACCCTAACCTCATTATGCACTACACTTCAGGCTGCATTAGCAAAAACAGATGGTCTGACAGCAAAGCCACAGATGCCAATCAGGTACACTGTCAGCAAACATGTTCTCTAATCAGGCCCCTTTCAAATGGCATCTGCTTCTCTCTCCCTGTAGGAATAGATAATGATTCAAAACCTTCTGTACATTTCATATTGCACTTGGGGTCTAAAGACATGCTCCCAGAACACAGTTTTTAGTCTAAGATGGGCTGAGTCACCCAGGTTGAGACAGAAAGGAAAGCAGCAGGATTTCAGTCCATAATATTATGAAGGACACATATGTATTTGGCCTCTTTCTGTGTGTGCAAAGCTGGAGCTTGGGGAAAGATTGAGTGAAGTGGAAAGGGACAGCAACAGGGCTGTTACTTTTGGTGTCATAGAGGTTGTTGTTGTTGTTGCTACTGTTAGGTGCCATCAAGTTGGCTCCATCTCACACTGACCCTATGTACAACAGAATGAAACACTGCCTGGATCCGTGCCAGCCTCCCAATCCTTGCTATAATTGACCCCATTGTTGAAGCTACTGTGTCAATCCATCTTGTTGAGGGCCTTCCCCGTTTTCGCTGACCTTCCACTTTACCAAGCATGATATTCTTCTCCAGAGAGTGGTCCTTTCTGACAACATGTCCAGTAGGTGGGATGAAATCTGGCCATTCTCACGTCTGAAGAGCATTCTGGCTGTGCTTCTTCCAAGACAGGTTTGTTCATTCTTCAAGCACTCCGTGGTATTTTCAGTATTTTTCGCCAACACCACAACTCAAAACCAACAGCTCTTCTTTGGTGTTCCTTATTCATTGTCCAGCTTTCACACACATATGAGGTGATTGAAAATGCCATGGCTTAGGTTAGGTGTACATGGGAATGCTATGTGTCAGAATCAACTCTACAGCAATGGGTGGTTTTTATGTTTGTTTGTTTTTAATTGCTCAACTGAAGTTGAGGTCATTATTAGTTGATGCTCAACTAATAAGCAATTTCATCATCCAGTGGCGCCTGTGGAAATAAGAGAAAGAAAGGAGTTCAGAATCAGTGGTACTGAAGAACCTTGTTTCTTTGTGTATGAACTGAACTGTCCCCCCTCAGGCTGCCTTGCCCAGACCCATGCTGGATCCCTGGCTCAAGCCTTATGTCCATTGCCTTCCAGCTTTACTACACTGCAGTGTTTTGCTTCTGTAGCTGCTACACTCTGAGCTCCCTTAAAGAAGGAACCAGGTTTCACTTCAATTTGACTCCCCCCAGCTTAGGACATGGTAAGTCAAGTAGAAACTATTCAATAGATACTAAAAGTAAAGAAAGAAGGAAGCAACAAGGAAGGAAGAAAGAACAAGAAAGGAAGAAAGAAGCAAGAAAGTACTCTCATGACATATCTCCTTCCTTCCTGCTATAGCCAAAAAAAGTACTTCTTCATCAGGGTAATTCAGTGGAGAAGAGAAAGTGGTTTCAATAAATGGTGCCAAAACAACTAGCTATATGTAGGAAAAAAAAATATCTTGAACCTTACATCATACTATGCACAAACCCGGACAGAAGAGCAATCAACCGAAGGGATTAGGTGAGGAGGG
>NW_006921734.1:5952243-5959245 GCF_000298275.1 Orycteropus afer afer
TATTTTTAAAAAAACTCTACAACTCAATAATAAAAAGATCAAGAACCAAATTTTTGAAAAAATGAGCAAAAGTCTGATAATCACTTCACTAAAGACAATATACAAATGGTCAATCAGCTCATCCACCACTCACTCGTCTGTCAGTTGTCTTGTGGTGGCTTGAGTGTTACTGTGAGGCTACAGGCTATGTGTGCCACCAGTATTTCATATACCTGAAGGGCCACCCATGGTGGACAGGTTTCAGCAGGGCTTCCAGACTAAGACAGACTTTGAAGAAAGAAGGGGCCATCCACTTCTCAAAGAATTGGCTGGTGGAAACTTTATGAATAGCAGTGAAACACTGTGTGGTGTATTACTGGAAAACTTTATGAATAGCCCTGAAATACTGCCTGATACAATGCTGAAGGATGAACCCCTCAGGTAGGAAGACACTCAAAAAATGATTGGGGAAGTTGTGACTCCTCAAATAGAGTCTACCTTAATAACACGGATGGAGTAAAGCTTTTGAGACCTCCATTTGCTGATGCGGCACAACTCAAAATGGGATGAAAAAGTTACAAACATCCACTAATAATTAGAACATAGAATACACAAAGTATGAATCTAGAAAAGTTGGAAGATGTCAAAAATGAAATGGAACACATAAAGATTGATATACTAGACATCAGTGAGCTAAAATGGATGGGTTTTGGTCATTTGAATCAGACAAACGTATGATCTACTATTCTGGGAATGACAAATTGAAGAGGAATGGTGTGACGTTAATTGTCACAAAAAAATGTTTCAACATCTATCCTGAAGTACAATGCTGTCAGTGATAGGATAATATCCACAGGCCTACAAAGAAGACCAGTTAATACTATTATTATTCAAATGTATGCACCAACCACCAAAGTCAAAGACAAGGAATTTAAAGAGTTTTACCAACTTCTACAATCTAAAATTGACTGAACATGCAATCAAGATGTGTAGATTGTCACTGGTGATTGGAATGCAAAAGTTGGAAACAAAGAAGAATCACCAGTAGTTGGAAAATATGGCCTTGTTGATAGAAATAACACTGGAGATCACATAATAGAATTTTGCAAAACCAATGACTTATTTATTGCAAATACCCTTTTCAACAACGTAAATGGTGGCTATACACATGGAATTCACCTGATGGAATACACAGGAATCAGATCGACTACATCTGTGGAAAGAGGTGATGGAATACATCAATATCTTCAGCCAAAACAAGGCCAGGAGCTGACTGTGCAACAAATCATCAATTGCTCATATGCAAGTTCAACTTGAAGCTAAAGACAATTAAAAGAAATCCACGAGAGCCAAAATACAACCTTGATTATATCCCACCTGAATGTAGAGACTGTCTAAAGAATAGATTTGGTGTATTGAACACCAATGACTAAAAACCAGAGGAACTGTGGGATGACATCAAGAACATCATCCATGAAGAAAGCAAGAGGTCATTTAAAAAACAGGAAAGAAAGAAAAGACCAACATGATGTCAGAAGAGACTTTGGAACTTGCCCTAAAGCAGATGGAAGAATCAACAACATGAAAGAGCTGAACAGAAGATTTCAAAGAGCAGCTCAAAAACACAAAGTTAGTTATTATAATGAAATGTGCAAAGACCTGGAGTTAGAAAATGAAAAGGGAAGAACATGCTTAGTATGTTCTGAGGAAAAAATTCAAGCCTCAAATTGCAATATTGAAAGATTCCTTGGGCAATATGTTGGATGATGCAGGAAACATCAAAAGAAGATGGAAGGAATATACAGAATCAGTATAACCAAAAAGAATTGGTAGATGATCATCCATTTCAGGAGGTGGCATATGGTCAAGAACCAATAGTATTGAAGGAAGAAGTCGAAGCTGCACTGAAGGAATTGGTGAAAAACAAGGCTCCCAGGAATTGATGTTATACCAACTGAGATGTTTCAGTAAAACTGATGCTGCCCTGGAGGCACTCACTTGGCTATGCCAAGAGATTTGGAAGACAGCTACCTGGACAACTGACTGGAAGAGATCCATATTGGTACCCATTCCAAAGAAAGTTTATCCAACAGAATGTGGAAATTATGGAACAATATCATTGATATCACATGCAAGTAAAATCTTACTGAAAATAATTCAAAAACGGTTGCATCAGTATATTGACAGAGAACTTCCAGAAATGCAAGCTGGATTCAGAAGGGGATGTGGAGTGAGGGATATCATAGCTGATGTCAGATGGATCTTGGCTGAAAGCAAAGAATACCAGAAAGATGTTTATTTGTGTTTTATTGACTATGCAAAAGCATTTGATTGTGTGGATCATAACTAGTAGATAGCATTGAGAAGAATGGAAATTCCAGAACACTTAGTTGTACTCATGAAGAACCTGTACATAGATCAGAGGCTGTCGTTTGAACAGAACAAGGAGATACTGCATGGTTCAAAATCAGGAAGGGAGTGTGTCAGGGTTGTATCCTTTCACCATACTTATTCAATCTGTATGTCAAGGAAATAATCCAAGAAGCTGGATTGTATGAAGAAGAACATGGCATCAGGATTGAAGGAAGTCTCATAAACAACCTGAGATATGCAGACAACACAATTTTGCTTGCTGAAAGTGAGGATGACTTGGAGCACTTACTGATGAAGTTTAAAGACTACAGTCTGCAGTATGGATTACATCTCAACATAAAGAAAAAAAAAATCTTCACAACTGGACCAATAAGCAGCATCACAACAGATGGAGAAAAGACTGAAGTTGTCAAAGACTTCACATTGCTTGGATCTACAATCAACACTAATGGAAGTAGCAGTCAAAATATCAGACGTGTATAGCACTAGGCAAATCTGCTGCAAAAGACCTCTTTCAAGTGCTGAAGAGCAAAGATGTCTCCTTGAGGACTAGGATACGCCTGACACAAGCCATGGTATTTTCAATTGCCTCATATGCATGGGAGAGCTGGACAATGAATAAGGAAGACTGAAGAAGAGTTGTGTTGTGGTGTGGTGTTGTTGAAGAAAGCTGAAAGCACCATGGACTGCTAAAATAACTAATAAATTTGTCCTGGAAGAAGTGTAGCTGGAATGCTCCTTGGAAGCAGGAATAGCCAAACTTTGTCTTCCCTACTTTGGTCATGTTGTCAGAAGGGACTATTCTCCAGAAAAGGATGTCATACTTGGTAAAGTGGAGGGTCAACAAAAGAAGGGAAGGCCCTCAACAAGATGGATTGATATGATGGCTGCAGCGATGGGCTCAGGTATAGTAGGGAACATGAGGCTGGCACAGGACCAGTCAGTATTTCATTCTGTTGTACATAGGTCACTATGAGTCAGAGACAACTCAATGGCACATAACAACAACAACATGGCAAAATACTGAATGATGCAGGAAACATCAAAAGAAGATGGAAGGAATACACAGTCACTGTACCAAAAACAATTGGTCAATGTTCACCTATTTCAAGAGGTGGCATATGATCAAGAGCCAATGGTACTGAAGGAAGAAGTAGAAGCTGCATTGAAGGAATTGGTGAAAAAAAAGTCTCCAGGAATTCATGTTATACCCACTGAGATGACAGGGAACTTCCAGAAATGCTAGCTGGATTCAGAAGTGGATGTGGAATGTGGCAAATATTGCTGAAGTCAGATGTATCTTGGCTGAAAGCCAAGAATAGATGTTTACTTGCATTGTATTGACTATGGAAAGCATTTGGCTGTGTGGATCATAACAAATTATGGATAACATTGAGAAGAATGGGAATTCCAGAACACTTAATTGTGCTCATGAGGAACCTGCACATAGACCAGGAAGCTGTCATTCCAATAGAACAAAGGTATACTGCATGGTTTAAAATCAGGAAGGGAATGGATCAGGGTTGTATTCCTTCACCATACTTACTCAATCTGTCTGCTGAGCAAATAATCAGAGAAGCTGGACTTATGAAGAAGAGCATGGCATCAGGATTGGAGGAAGGCTCATTAACAACCTGCGATATGCTAATGACACAACTTTGCTTTCTGAAAGTGAAGATGACTTGAAGCATTTACAATGAAGATTAAAGATGGCAGTCTGGAATATAGATTACCCTTCAACATAAAGAAAACAAAACTCCTCACAACTGGACCAATGAGCAGCATCAAAATAAATTGAGCAAAGATTGAAGTTGTCAAAGATTTCATATTACTTGATTCCACAATCAACACCAATGGAAGCAGCAGTCACAAAACCAGATGATGTATTGCACTGAGCAAATCTGCAAAAGACCTCTTTAAAGTGCTGAAGAGCATAGATGTCTCTTTGAAGACTAAGGTGTGCCTAACCCAAGCCGTGATATTTTCAATCACCTCATAAACATGTGAAAGCTTGACAATAAATAAGGAAGACCAAAGATGAGCTAATGCTTTTGAGTTGTATTGTTGATGAAGTACATAGAAAGTATCATGGGCTGCTAGAAGAACTAACAAATTTGTCCCGGAAGAAGTGCAGCCAGAATGCAAGTGAGAATTGGCAGACTTTGTCTCACCTACTTTGGCCATGTCAGAAGGGACCATTCCCTGAGAAGTATATTATGCTTGGTGAAGTGGAGGGTCAACAAAAATGGGGAAGGCTCTCAATAAGATGGATTGATACAGTGGCTGCAGCGATGGGCTCAGGTATAGCAAGGGCTGGGAGGCTGGTGCAGGACTGGGCAGTGTTTCATTCTGTTGTACACAGGGTTGCTATGAGTTAGAGCTGACTCGACGGCACCCAAAAACAACAACAACAATCAGCTCATGAAAATGTACTCAATGTCATTAGTTATCAGGAAGTGCAAATTAAAATCCCAATGAAATAGATTTCACACTCAGTAGATGGTAAAAGTTAAAGACTCATAAAACGTAGTGGAAAAAGAAGACAGAATAATAATAATAATTTTAAAACCTAGCAGAGAATGTAGAACAACTGATACTCTCATACATTGCCATTGGTGTTGTAAAATGGCATAGCCACTTTGGAAAACTATTTGTCAGTTTCTTATAAATTTTATATGTCTGTCCTGACATAGTGCCTAAGGCATTTGACTGCTAACCAGAAGGCTGGTGGTTCAAACCCACCAGCCACTTCTCAGAAGGCAGGTTGGCAATCTACTTCTGTAGAGATACTGTCTCAGAAACCCAAGGAGGGGTCTCTATGAGTTGGAAAAAAAAAATTTCACTCCTGGGTATTTAAAAAATATATGTTCTTAAAAATACTCGTACATGAATGTTTGTTGCCATTTTTTCCTTATAACTGAGACTGATAAACAAATAGCAATTTATTTATACAATGGAATATATCCAACAATTAAAAAGAATTTTCTACTTATATACACAACAACATTGCTGAATCTAAAAAATAATATGAGTAAAAGAAGCCAAATAGAAAAAGTATATGATGTGGTATCATTCATATGTTGTTTAAGTACTAAGCTACAATGAGAGAGATAAGAACAGTTGTTTCTTATGAGGAATGAAGGTTGACTGAAAGTATTTATAAGGAATTTTATGGGGTGATGGAAATGCTCCGTGTCTTGACTGAGTTGTGGTTATAAGGATATATAAACTTGTCAAAAGTCATCAAATTGGATACTTAAGAGGTGTGCATTTCAATGTATGACAAATTTTACCTTGCAGGGGAAAAAGAAGAATAGTAAACTATAATTTTCTTTTTCTTTTACAGTTTATCCTTCTTACAAAATCTTTGCCAAACCCAAGACTACTAAGAATATGTCTTACATTTTCTTATAGTAGTTTTATCATTTATAGTTTTGAGTCAATTTCTGTGTCTGAAAAGAGGTAAGGATTAAGGTTCTTTTTCTTCTTCTTTTTTTTTTTTAATGCAAGCTTGTCCAGTTGCTTAACACAACTCATTTAAAAGATTGTCCTTTCAACCTACACAAATTGTTGACCTTAGGTATATTAATTTGTGTAGGTAAACCTTCACATGTTGAACTGAAAAACTTTCCTTATTTTTCTTATTAGCATTTCAATCCATAATATTGACTGGATTAGTGATGTTAGAATTATCAAATGTTGTATGTAAGTTACTTCTAATGTAATTTCTTAGGAAATTTTAATATGATGCCCATAAAGTGATTGACAAAATATATTTTACAGATGGACTTGAATTCCCACTTTAAGGTTTATAGCCTCACCACAGGCCAACTAATTATTACATGGCCCTGTTCCACATTTGTTCTCATAAAATTGACCACTGAAGTCTGGGTGCTATAGTGAAGCACGATGAAGAAATTAGATGGTACCTGGCTATCAAGAAAAGATAGTGTCTGGGGTCTTAAAACTTGTCCTAAAACAAGCAGCTATCTAAAGGGGCCATCAAGCAGTCCGTGAAAAGAAAGCACACCAATCTAAGCATAATCAAAAGATTTTAAGTAAAATCCATGATCAGAGAAGAGATTGTATTCTAAAGCACTGGGGATTGTAGAAGGCTGTGGTCTGCAGTGAGAGCCCTAACTCCTATCTAAAGCTTGACATAAGTTTCAGGGACCATTTAGGTTCTTTCTGACCACTGACCCAGCATTATGGCTATACAAAAACAAGTTCCAGTACAAACCTAGGGAGGCACAGTTTGCCTTCAGGAAGAGTTTGGTTGAAAGTAGACTATGCTTACATAAAGAACTAGGGAACTTGCCTGAGTGTGTCGTTTTCTGATTTAAATTAAACTTAGAGTCTTAGTATTTTTCAGTAGCCACCTTGTGGCTGACTCAGGCTGCACAGTCATGAGTCATAGCTTATCTGGAGCACCACTTAGCCAGGTAGTCAAGGCCCAGAACGAACACTAACTAACCCTTTTCTATCTTCAGTTATGTATGTGACCCAATCATGGTCTTTTCCTCGCTTCTGTAGCAACAGTGACAAATAAATCCAGGGCAGTATCTCTATGAAAGTAGATTGCCCAATCTTCCTTCTGAGGAATGGCTGTTGTTGTTGTTATGTGCTGTTGAGTCGGACCCGACTCATAGT
>NW_006921734.1:5959650-5977047 GCF_000298275.1 Orycteropus afer afer
TGCCTTAGGCACTAAGCCACCAGAGCTCTTGGAACAGGTAAAATAAAATTACTACTCTTATTAGGCAAGGTCAGCACCCAAATTCAGCCTGAAGGAGCTACAGAAAAAGAGACCCCATAAAGTTCCCCATAAAGATTTATGGGTATGAAATCTCTTAGAAGGGAAATGAGATAGGCAGGGAATTGAGCTAGCCAGGTCAAACAGGCCCCTTACTCAATACCCTTGAAATTTAAGCTTATGCATGCAGACCATCACATCATTCTGACTGCTAGTGTCAGAAAAGTTGGCAAGCCAGGAGCTTGAGTGAGATAAAAAGGCCATAAATTAAAGGACCCTACACTTGACCCACCAGCTACTCCTTGGAAGGAAGGTTGAACAATCTACTTCCATAGTGATACCGTCCCAGAAACCCAAGGACTGGTGGTTATGAGTGGGATCCAACTCCAAAGCAGTGAGTTTGTTTTTTTCTGGACCAGTTATAAAATGCTGATAAACCTCTGGATTTTTTTTTTTAAGTCTCTCATTAGGCTGGAAGCTAAGGTAGGCAAAAGCCCCCCTGTCTCTCCCTCACGAGTGTCTCCCCTCTCCTCTGTCTTTTTAATAAGCTTTGGTTCATGTGGGGAGAGAAGAAAAAGGATTTTCCTTCCCTAATTGACACCTTTGTCAAAAATCTATTGCATACATATGTTACATATCTGTGTGCGTATTTCTGGATCTGTAATCTGTTCCAATGATTTGTCTATTTTATGCCATTAACATACTGTTTTGATTATTACAGATTCATAATAAGTCTTTAAATCATGTAATATAAGTTTTCCAGCTTTGGTGTCTTTTTTTTTTTTTTTTTTTTGAGCCTATTTTATGTCCTTTAATTTTCTATATAAGAAGCTTTAAGATCAGTTTTTAAATTTGTACTGAAAAAAAAAAAGCCTGCTGATATTGTGATTAAAACTTCATTTTATCTGTAGGTCATTTAACAATATTGAATTTTCCAATTCATAAATATTATATATTGTTCTGTTGATTTCTGTTTTCCTCAATTTCTCTCAGGAATATTTTGTAGTCTTTGCACATTTTTTATCACCTAAACTGTTAAGTGAGGATCATAAAGGCCACACCCCATAAGGTTATAATTAACCAAGAGTATGCATGTAAATATACCATGGACGGCTGGAAGAAACAAATCAGTCTTAGAAGAAATATAACCAGAACGGTCCTTCGAAGTGAGGGTGGTGAGACAGCTCACTTACTTTGGGCATGTCATGAAGGCTTCATGGTTGGTAAAGTAGAGGATCAATGAAAGAGAGGGAAACCCTTAATTAGATGGATTGACAGTTGCTGGGCTCAAGCATACCTATGCAAAATGGCATTTTGTAGTTGTGCGCCATCCCGTTGATGCCAACTCATAGTGAAGCTACAGAATAGAGTAGAACTGTCACATAGGGTTGTCTATGTTGTAATCTTCAAGGGAGCAAATCTCCAGATCTTTTTTTATGCACAGTAGCTGGTGGATTCAAATAACCAACATTTTGGTTAGAAGCTAAGCTTATAACCATTGTACACCAGGACTCCTAGCAAGATGGGGTAGGTCCAGGCAAAGTTTTGTTCTGTTACACAAAAGGCAAACATGAGTTGGAGCCAACTTGAGGGACAACTAACAACAATACCTGTTGAGCAGTCAGAGGCTATCATGCAGGAAAAATAAATATGAAAGACTGAGGAGATATACTACATTAAAAGACTGTTTTAGTTATCAACACCCCAGGGAAACTTCCCTAACATAGCATCAAGGTTGTGACCTGATTAAGGATGTTGTATCCCACTTTAATCTTCTTCCAGCTGATTAGTTGATCACATAAGATCACATTACAGGATATAATCACATCACTATATAACTGTAAAACCACTTAGAATCATGGCCTGCCCCAGTTGACACATATTTTTGGGGGGACACAATTCAATCCATGACAAGGACTATTTAACCAAATAATTATTTGGAAACTCTGGTCTAATTTCAAACCTTCTCTTTTGACCACTGTACTTTACTATCTACCAATCAAACAGTGGTACTCAACCTCTAGAATGCTGGTAAGGAGTGTTGGTTTGTTAATGGCTTCAATTCTGGAATTAAACTAAAATATTTATAAACTTAAGTTGGAATAATTTTATTGACTTTAGCTGCATTTCACTACAGACTTCTACCATTGCTCAAATCTTCTAATCTTCTACCCCACTATCATACACTATATGCAGTCATTTATATTAAAGTCAATGAACCTCTATACAATTACTCTTTCTTTCAAAATAATTCTTTCCAAATGGAATTATTAACATTTATGACACCTTGCAGGACCTTTAAGGGATTAGAATGAAATACCTTCATTCTTTAAACATGAAAAGGTTAAAAGAAGATCTATAGTACATTTAGTGTGATGAATTTCTAGCAACACGCCCATAATTTAGATAAATTGCTTATCAGCTGCTATAGTAAAATAGGGCTCAGTCAGAATAATCCACTTAATGCTCTTGATGTCTTTCTATGAAAATTCTATTCTTTCCTGTGGTATCAATTTTCTCCTTTCTGTGGACTCTGCAGGGTTGAGCATTACAATGGTTTGTAGGTACATTTCAAAGCATGGCTCAAATACATATGTTTTTCCATTCCAAACCTTTTTTTTTTTTTTTTTTTTGGCACTTTCATGTTATTTAAGTTTTTTATCTTGAATATTTCCTATGAATCAGAAGGCAACCCATCCATTTCTGATATATGTTAAGGCAACTTCTGTTTTAGCTATTCTGCAAGGAAAAGCAGCTTTTTCTTTCTCTTAACATCTTGCTTAGCTTTCTCAGTGTCATTGCCAGTTTTCAGGCCTCGTGAAAGACTGATGAAAGGGCGAAGGAGACTCAAGAGTTTATCCAATGAGCATTTCAGAGATCCACAATTTCATACCCTTAGAAGTTGTTTGGTTTAGCGTTGGCCAGGGAGCTTTCTTGGGTTTGCTACAATAACACAAATTGTGCTTGAGCTGCAGCTCCAGAGACATGTGGATTTGTTTTATGAGCTAGTATGAAATGAGAGTGCCAGTGCTTACACACAAAATCCCAATCACAGCCTCCAAAACATGACTCTTTACCCTAAGACTTTCATATTTATTAGGCTGCACCAGAGAGAGAGGAACACTCTATGCAGGCCCAATACTCAACGAATAATCAGATGGAGTAATCTAAGACTGGCAAATAAGAACTAACAGATCTGCTAAAAGAACTAACAGATCTGTCCTGGAGGAGGTGCAGCCGAAATGCTCCTTAAAAGCAAGAATGACCAGACTTCATCTCACCTACTTTGGTCATGTTGTCAGAAGGGACCATTCCCTGGAGAAGAATGTCATGCTTGGTAAGGTGGAGGGTCAGTAAAAGAGGGGAAGCCCTTCAACTTGATGGATTGGCATGATGGCTATGACAATGGGCTCAAGTATAGCAAGGATCATGAAGCTGGTGCGGGATCTGGCGGTGTTTCATTCTGCTGTGCATGGGATCACTATGAGTCAGAAACGACTTGATGACACCTAACAACAACAAAGTCTGGCTCATGGAGCTTCAAATGGCTTTGTTCAAGCTCAACCTCAAACATTAGTAAAGGGGGAGCTTCAAGGTCTGGCAACCCCAGTGACCAATCTTCTCCTGGGGATGAAAGACTTTCTCCCTCTGTACCCACTGGGATTTGAACTCCTCCAAAGCTCTTGATTGTTTCCCGGGCAGAGAAACAAAAAATACGAGCTGGTAGTATTCAGATTCTGTCTTTGTTCATCATGCTTAAGGTTCTACCTATTAGCTTCTGCCCCAGATTTCTGCATGGGCAGGGCTAGAAATATCTAAGTGTGGTCAAAAGGGCTCTTTGATTTACAGTTGTAACCAGCAAATGGCAAAAATCATGCCCTTGACTCTCAAAAATAAATAAATAAATAAAAGTCACTGCCATCGAGTCCTACTCATACCGACCTTTCTGTGGGTTTCCGAGGTGGTATCTCTACAGAAGTAGATTGCCCGGTCTTCCTTCTCAGGAGTGGCTGGTGGATTTGAACCACCAGCCTTCTGGTTAGCATTTAAATGTCTTAGGCATTACGCCATTAGTCAGCATTTAGTTCAGAAGAGCTACTCCATCCTGAACAACTGAAGTTCCAAGGAATCCACACCCTAGGTGACTAGTTTGAGGATCAGATATGGCTATCATTGGTATTCCATCAAATTTTGGGGGCCCTTATAAAGGAACTCCGGTAGCATAGTGCCTCAAGCACTTGACTGCTAACCAGAAGGCTGGTGGTTCAAACCCACCAGCCACTCTTCGGAAGGAAGGTTGGGCAATCCTACTTCCGTAGTGATACTGCCTCGGAAACCCAAGGAGGGGTCGCTATGAGTCGGGGCTGACTCGACGGCAAACAACAACAACAACAACAACAATATAAAGGAACAGACTTTTAGATGCTGTGGCACACAAGGAAGAATTGGCCAGGTTCTCTGCCTTGAAGCATTTATAGTGTAGAAATTACTATAATAATTGTAACTCACCAAATACCGCAATGATGAGAGGCAGAAACTGTTGTTTAGCATCCTATAATATATGCATTGAAACTGCATTGTCATTTCTAGAAATGCTAAATATATCAAGCCCATATGCTGAATTGTAAAAAGTGCCTTATCATAGTAGCCAATGGCCCTAAGTGACTCAGGAGAATCTATAGTCTCTGACAATGAAAAAGTCAGACTCAAACAAGAGAGAGATTTTTATTATCATTTGACAGGCGAGGAACTTGAGACTCAGAGAGCTTTAACAACTTGTCCATGGCCACAAATTAAGTAAATGTTTGACTCTCTATACCATATTTTCTAGTCCTAACTATCTGTCTTTCTTAGGACAAGAAGTTAAGCAAGTCCAAAAGGAGAAAGATGAGACAATCTGTTTCCATAAACATTATAGCCTTAAAACCCCTATGGGAATGTTGTACTCTGTCCTATAGTGTCACTATGAGTCAGAATTGACTCAATGGCAATGGATTTAGAGCCATCTGGGAAACTATTTCTTGCAGAAATAGTTCTTGCGAAGGGGATGAAAGAGATGGCAGCTGTACAAGTTCATTCAGGAAGAGAAGTCAGAAGCCAGAGTGAAGAGGGCTTTGAGTGCCACAAGAAGGAGGCTGTGTTTCATTTATTAGGCAATAGGAAAAGAATATGATCAGATCTATGCTTAGAATTTGATGCAGACAATCAACTAACAAGTTATTATAAGAATCTGGTGAGGTAGGAGAGAGGCCTAAATCAGAATGAGAAGTGTGGTGATGGAGAAGGGCACTGAAGCTCAGATGGAATGGGTGGAATCATGGGCTACTTGAGGGCAAGTAGCCTGATTCATCTGAACTGGTTGATAGATTGCAAATTGAAGACATTTAACAAAAGTTTGCTGGAGGAAGGAAAGAGGGGAAAGAAAGAAGAAATAAATTAAAAAAAAATGAATATCTAGAAGTGCTAACATGTATGGTGAACCATAGCACAAGATAAATAAAATCATTTTCTACATCACTATTGTTGTTGTTGTTGTTGTTTGCCATCGAGTCGGCCCTGACTCATAGCGACCCCTCCTTGGGTTTCCGAGGCAGTATCACTACGGAAGTAGGATTGCCCAACCTTCCTTCCGAGGAGTGGCTGGTGGGTTTGAACCGCCAGCCTTCTGGTCAGCAGTCAAGTGCCTTAGGCACTATGCTACCAGAGCTCCTTTCAAATTCTTCAATCACTCCCCTGAATTAGTCAGTTTTGAATATATATACAGCTGCCAAATGCAGAAGATAACAATTTGTAATAACCAGAGAATGAAGTCTTGTACAGGGTGATTTGAAAATCACTCATGTAAATTGTTCTTGACTTTTACTATGTTCTTCCAAAACATTATCAGAGTCATCTGCCAGTCCCTCCAATTTCCTAATGGTCTTGGTGGAAATGCAACATCCATCAGTGTTACTTCTACCTCCAATCCAAATTCCACCAAGGCCAAACCCACAAAGGGAAAAAGGTTTGTGTTTTCCTCTGAGGAGCTCTGGTGGTACAGTGGTTAAAGCATCTGAACGCTAACCAAAATGTTGGTGACTGGAACATACCAGCTGCTCCATGGGAGAAAGATGAGACTGTTTGGTGCCGTAAAGATTACAGCCTTGGAAACCCTATGGGGCAGTTGTGCTCTGTCCAATTAGCATTGCTATGAATCAGAATTGACTCAGTAGCAGTGGGTTGGGTGGGTTTCTGTGGATTCTCCTACCAATCAGTCCCACTTGGTTGGCAGTTGGGAATAGCGCTAAGACCCTAGGCGTTAGAGTCAAAACACCTAGAACTGCATCTCCGACACTTTGTAGTTGTGCATGTTCAAATAATTTACTCATTTTCCTCTTCTGTGAAATGGAGATAAGAATCCCTACCCTGCAGAATTGTTGAGAGAATAGAGTAAGAAGATTCTTTAAGCAAAACAAATGATAATGAGGAACACTTCTCATACTACTTCCGACCCACCAAGGCCTGGTCTCAGTGCTCTCTGTCTACTAATTCTTGTGGTTTTAGGTAGGTTTAGATATGATTATCCCTAAAGGAGCTCTGGTGGTCCAGTGCCTAAGGCATTTGACAGCTAACTGGAAGGTTGGAGGTTCAAACCCACCAGCTGCTCCACAGAAGGAAGATGGGGCGATCTACTTCCATAAAGATTTATCACCACAGAAACCCAGTTATGTTACTATGAGTCAGAATTTTTTTTTTTTTTAATTTTACAGGCAATAAATACTTGATAAATCACTTCTGTCATGATTTTTTGCATGAATTTTGTTCTCTAGGATGGGGTTGTTTCTTGGTCTTTTTATCACATGATCAAAAGAGTATTAGTGGTGTAAAAGCTAAGCATTTGGCTGCTAATCAAAAGACTGATGGTTCAAATCCACTCAGCAACTCTGGGAAATAAAGACTTGATAATCTGCTCCCATAAAGATTACAACCTAGGAAACCATATGGGGCTGTTCCACTCTGTCATATGGGGTTGCTACAAGTCAAAATTGACTTGACATCACCTAACAATAACAGCAGTCTGGGATCCCTTCCAGTTTGGTCTAGCATAGGATAGAGAACATGCCTTATGATTTCTTTAGTAAAGGATCCTTATGTAACTGTATAAGAATAAAAGAAAACATAATAATAATAAATCATAGAAGCACCTTATTTTTCTTCATTAAACACCAGAGAGTCCATTATCCAGACTCTAATCCCCTCTAAATTAAAGAAATATGAAGCTCAGAATGATTTGTGTTCTGGACATAATAAATTAAGGACATTTTACTCATTAGAAATGTAGGGCCTGGGGAAGAAACATTATCTGGGAACGGTTTCTTCTCACAAGGGAAGCACCTGAAGCAGAGAAACTTCTTCCCTAGGGGCCTCAGTAGAAGTGGCATGGGCTTCGTATGGGGTGGGTTATGTAGGCTCAGCTATAAGTGAGCAAGAAGGTGGGGAAGGGGATCAAGCGCGAGTGCGGATAGCCATATACTCACACAAACCTGCAACGATACTTTCCTGGAATGACAGAAGCTATGCTCCAAGACAGTGGTCAGATTTGGCATGAGAAGAGAAGACAGTGCCAAGCCTGGAGAGATGCAGGCCTGGCACAGAACAAGGGGGGAGGTTAGAGATTCTTGAACCCAGGGACAGAGAAAACCCTTTCCGTGATTTGGTGACTATGAGTGTTACAGATTGAATTGTGTCCTCAAAAAAGATATTTTGAATTCCTAGCCCTGTACCTCTGAATGTGATCTCATTTGGGGAAATACAATCTCTCTAAAGATATTATCAGTAAATCATACTATTCTTAATCCATTTCGAAGGGCATCCTTTATAAGAGATGAATATACATGAAGAGAGTTGCACACAGGACAAAAACATGATGTGAGGATCTATCTCCAAGCAGCAAAGGCATGCCAAGCATTACAGACAGACCAAAAGTGATGAGAGAGGCATGAGTTATCATGGGAATAATATTCATGAGAAACTCATACCCCACAGACTTGATATTTAAACATATTCCTAAAATACTGGGATTGTGTCTTCAGTTCAAGATCAAGTGCAGCATCCATGCTTTCCATGAAAGTCATCACAGCCAGCCCTTTGTACCAAGTGATGTTTGACTAAAGGTTTATAGACAGAAAAGGGAAGAAAGGGATATAGAAAGACACACTAGAAACATGTCCAATAGTCACCCATATATGCACAGGGATCTGTCCTTGCCAGGTCAGTTTCTTATACTACATTCTTTTTTGGTGCTTCCTTCTGGATTCTGATGATCAGCACTCCTACTCCAGTAATTATGCCACCCTCAGATTTTAAGGCAAGCTCCTCTCCACTGAGAATGGAAAGCAAACATTGAGGCAACACAAAAGAGAAGCACCACAATGGCCCTGCTCTCCAGGAGATTATAATCACCCTATGGGGCAATCTACTTCCGTAGTGATACTGCCTCAGAAACCTAAGAAGGGGCCGCTATGAGTCGACTCCGACTTGACGGCACATGACAACAACAACAACAACACACTAGCGGATTAGTGAAAAGAGCACTTGACTAGGAGTCAGAAGACCTAGATTCTGGCCTTGATCCTAATGCCTTCTAGAAATGAGGCTGGAACCATTCATTCAACATTTCCAAAACTCAGTTTTCCTTATCTGAAAAATGGGAGTAATTATTAAAATTTACCTCATCACAGTACTTAAAAGAACCTCTGGTGGCATAACATATAAGGCACTTGGCTGCTAACCAGAAGGTCACTGGTTCAAACCCACCAGCTGCTCTGTGGAAGGAACATGGGGTGATCTACTTCCATAAAGATTTATAGCCTCAGAAGCCCAATGGGGGGTCCCTATCAGTCAGAATCAACTTGATGGCAGTGAGTTTTGTTTGGTTTATATACCACTTACTTTGAGCTAGGTACTGTTCTAAGTATTGTACATATAAATGATTTGATCTTTACAACAACCTTATCATATAGCCCAAAAAACCCACTGCCACAGAGTCAACACTTCAATTCATAGCAACTCTATGGGACAGAGTAGAACTGTTCCATAGGGTTTCCAAGGTCATAAAGCTTTATAGAAGCAGACTGCCTCATCTTTCTTCTGTGGAGTGACTGGTGAGTTCAACCCACAAACCTTTTGTTAGCAGCCAAATACCTTAACCACTGCACCACCAGAGCATATCATATAACCAAACCCACTGCCATCAAGTCCATTCTGACTCACAGCAACTGTCATTGAAGCTTTTTATTTTCCAAGGCAGTAAATCTTCATGGAAGGAGAGTGCCTTGTCTTCCTTCTGTGGAGTGGTTGATGGGTTTGAACCACCATCCTTCTGGTTATCAGTCCATTGCCTTATGGAAAGGAGCTCTGGTGGTGCAGTGCCTATCATAGGTGCACTGTTGTCAAGTCAGATCTGACTCATAGAGACCCCTCCTTGGGTTTCCGAGGCGGTATCACTATGGAAGTAGATTGCCCAACCTTCTTTCCGAGGAGCAGCTGGTGGGTTTGAACCACCAGCCTTCTGGTTAGCAGTCAATTGCCTTAGGCACTATGTCACCAGAGCGCCCTTCCCTAGCACATAGATCCTATTAATTGTCCCCATTTTATAGATAAAGGAATTGCTGAACAGAAAGGTTAAGTAATTTGTGAAAGTATGACAACTGATAAGAGGCAGACCTGGGATTTAAACCTAGACTGTCTGCTTTCAGAGTGAGTCCAATCATTTAGAGGAAAGAACTTGGAAAACATAAAATGCTTTTCAAATATGGCCTCATTGTTCCTATGAATCAGGTTGCAGAGAGTAGATGGACATTAAAAGATTAAACATGAGCACCACCCATCCACACGAGACATACAAATAAGTTTTCACTTCCTGAGAAGATGGTGGAAACATTTTCACATGTGTTTCCATCTTGTAGCATTTCCTACTAAATAAAAGAAGAGACATTTCCAGAGCACTTGCCGTGTATAAGCTGTCTTTGGCAAAACAGTCTCAGGTACCTCAATATTTGCCACATTGGCTCTTTTCTCAAATAGCTTTCCTGCCTGGGAAACGGCGGTTTAAAACTCTGATTTAATATCAGTTCTACAAATGGAAAGAGCATGAGCACTTCCACTTATGTGTTCTTCGTGCAGTTTGCAAGGTCCTTGTCCATAACAGGTACTCCAAAAATCAATTTAGGGTGAAGGTGGGAAGAAGGGTATTAATAGGATATATACAATCTGAAGGAGCTCTGATAGCATACTACTTAAGGCACTTGACTGCTAACCAGAAGGCTGGCGGTTCAAACCCACCAGCCACTCCTCAGAAGGAAGATGGGGCAATCTACTTCCGTAGTGATACTGCCTCAGAAACCCAAGGAGGGGTGGCTATGAGTTGGGTTCAACTCGATGGTACATAACAACAACAACAACAATATAATCTGAAACAAACAAATAAAGCTTGGCAAGTAAGTACTACGCAAGACACGCAAGACAAAGCAAGGCAAACAGAAGATTCTGGGCAAAGCAGTACCGATGAATCCAAGTAGCCTAATTCAGCTCCTTCTGTACTTACTTAAAACAATGAATTTTGAATAAATTATGCTAACCAGTTGCCATAAAGTGAATTCTGACTCATTGTGACCCTATGTGTGTCAGAGTAGAACTGTGTTTCATAGCATTTTCAAAATCTTGACCAATATTTCAGGAATAGATCACCAGGCCTTTTTTCCAAAGAACCTCTGGGTAGAATTGCACCATCAATTCTACCATCAAACGTCAAGCCTTCAGTTAACATCTGAATTCAATAACCATTTGCACCACCCAGGAAAACTGGAATTATGTTTAAACAAGTGAAAAATCATTTGTGAGGATTTACAACCTCCATATGCTTATAAGACAATAGGAATTTACATTGTGAGAAAGATAATACAGGCCTAGAGAATATTATTGGAAATACTTAAGTGTAGCATCTTTTGTAAGGAGCTCTGGTGGTACAATGGTTAATCACTTGGCTGCTAACTGAAAGGTTGGCAGTTCAAACTCACCAGTGGTTCCATGTAAGAAAGACCTGGCCATCTGCTCCTGTAAAGACTACAGCCAAGAAAATCTTAAGGAACTGTTCTGTTCTGTAATACAATATCACTATGAGTCAAAAATCTGCTTATGGAACATAATAGCAACAACAAAAGTATCCTTTCTGGGTAAAGTTTTGGTCAGGATAGACTTTAAATTTAATCAGACCAACAAAACAAACCAATTTATTTATATTATTGTTATAAGCTATCGTTGTTTTCCCAAAATGAACACACAAATACACACACCTATTATGAATATGAGCATCAAGGAAGAAATGTGTGTCATATGGTGGGGAAGGCTTGATAGACACCTTGCTAAAGTATCAGTGAGGAACAGATTCATTCTCCTCCCCCTCACACTGTTTGAAACAAAATATTTCTCCCAAAACCATATGACTCCAATAACCTCAGCAACAGCATTGCCAGTTCTGGTGGAACTTGAGGCCGTGACATTTGATGCCACAGATTTGCTTGTCAACTCCACCGACGGTTCATGCTGGCCCAGTTACTGGGCTGCAGAAATCTATCATTGACTAATCTGCTTCGAGTGTTAAGGAAAGCAAAGCTGAAGTCTTGACACATGCATCTTCTATTTGAAAGGCCTCTGCTGGGCTCTGATGAATGCCTAAAGAGCTGGCAGCAGAGTGGCGTTTTGATTAACTCTGCTGGGGTGTACCCATCAAGCTTCTGTGAGATGGTGTATTGTCAGTCAGCTGTCTTCTATGTGTTGAATACTCATTTCAGCTTTTGTATTTAACAGGTAATTTGGAGTTCTTTAGCACTCTGGCATTTCAAATGAAGTTCAAATCAGATGTAATTTCGCAGTTTTTATAAAGGCTATGTAATATTTTCTGTCTCTGTAAATAGCTTAGAAATGGAATTACCTTTAATGATTATAACTTCTCATTCTCAAATTTGCATTAGTGTGTGCTTCCTAACAAGATAAAAATATTTCTCCACTAAGCACATACATATGGGGGTTATTCTTACATATATTTGTGTTCACAGGTACAGAGCTACTTCATTTTAGCTGCCATGTCTTAGCTTCTATTGTTTTAAGGCCAATTTGCATGCATGGAATTTGTTGGAACACAGATGCAGTCTCCCATCCTTCAAAACAATCAGCAGTTCGGTTATAACAGGCTTTGATTAAGTGGGCTCTTAGGGAAATGCAAGTCAACATGTGTCTAATTGTTTAGCAACAAACATAGATCCCATCTGATGCCCTGGAAGTTAACATTCTTTTTAAGAGCCAAATCATATATTGCATTCTGGCCTTACAAACTGCAAGCATCTAACAGTCCACAGCACTCATGTTTCCCTGTAAACTGTTATTTCAATTTACAAAGATTTTGGTTAGGGCTCTGGATTTTTAGCAATCACACAGTACCCTACCCTCACAAGGGACTACACTTGATTTAATGCTCTGCTATTGCCAGAATCTCTTCTGACATACATATTGGTCTTTTCTTTCTTTCCTGTCTTTGTAATGACCTTTTGATTTCTTCATGTCCTTGATGTCATCCCACAACTCATTTGGTCTTTGGGGCTCAATGTGTCAAACCTATTCTTTGTTGTTGTTGTTGTTGTTTTAATTTTTATTGTTATTTGGGTAAAAGTTCACAGAGCAAATTCATTTTCCATACAGCACTTCATACACATTTTGTTTCATCACATTGACTGAAATCCTTACAACATAACAGCTCTCTTGCTATTTCCTCCCTATTGCTACCTCTTCCCTGTGTCCTTCTTTTCTATGCATTCCTGCCCCTTGAGCTACCTCCCTTGCAAATACTGTCCTGTTCTCTCATAGTTGATCTTTCTAAGGAGTGTATCTACCTGAAATAAACGTTCACCCTATATGCCTGTCTATTGTTTGGCTGGAAGTCCCAGGAATGAAGGGTAACTAGGGGCCACAGTTTTGAGAGTTTCACCACGCCTTATCAGATAAGGAAGCCTGGTCTTTTTTATGAGTTTGAGTTTTGTTTCACATTGTTCTCCCACTCTATCCAGGATCTCCTGCCCTGATCCTTTTCTGAGTGGTTGACAGTGGTAGCTGAGCACCATCTAATTCTTCTGGTCCCATGATCATATAGGCTGAGGTCTGCATGGTCCACTATTCTCTTGGACTAATTGTTTCCATGCGTCTTTGGTTTTCTTCATTCTTTGCTCCAAATGAGAAGAGACCCATTGTAGCATCTAGATGCCTGCTTGCAAGCTTTTAAGATCCTAGTCACTAATCACCAAAGTAGGATGTAGAACAATGTTTTTGTGTAGTATGTTACGTCAATTGAGCTTGATGTTCCCCAAGACCATGGTCCCAAGTCCACGGTCCCAAATCCACAGGTCCATGACTCTCTCAATCAGGGTGTCAAACATATTCTTAAGATGGTCTCTAAATTCAGGTAAGATATAAGAAGCTTGGTGGCATAGTGAATAAGGCATTTGGCTGATAACCAGAAGGTCAGCAGTTCCAACCCATCACCTGCTCTGTGGGGGGAAGATGAGGCAATCTACTTCTGTAAAGATTTACAGCATTGGAAACCCAATGAGAATCGCTGACTCAGAATCAATTTGATGACAGTGAGTTTGGTTTTTTTGTTTGTTTATACTCAAGGTTTTACTTTGGCTGTCATGGACTTCTTTTAATGTTGCTCAGTTTCAACTTGAACTTGCATCTGAGCAATTGATAGTCTGTTCCACAGTCGGCCCTGATACTGTTCTGACTGATGATAGTTGAGTTTCTGCATCATTTCTTTCCACAGATATAGCCAGTTGAATTCCAGTATATTCCATCTGATAAGATCCATAGATATAGTCCCTGTTGAGTGTTTGCAATAAGTTGTTGGTCTTGGAAAATTCAATTGTGTGATCTCCAGAATCATTTCTATCATCCAGCCCATATTTTCCAACTACCCATTCTTCTTTGTTTCCAATTTTCATATTCCAACCAATCATTATCAATGCATCTTAATGACATGTTTGATAATTTCAGACTGCAGAAGATGGCAAAAGTCTTCAATTTCTTCATCTTTGGCGTTAGTGGTTGAAGTATAAATTTGAATAGTAGTCACATTAACTGGTTGTCCTTGTAGGCATAGGTATATTATCCTATCACTGACAGCATTATACTTCAGTATAGATCTTGTAATGCTCTTTTGGACAATGAATGCAATGTAATTCTTCTTCAGTTTGTCATTCCCAGCATAATAGATTTTGATTGTTTGATTCAAAATGACCAATACCAGTCCATTTCAGTTCACTGGTACCTAGGATATCAATTTTTACAGATTCCATTTCATTTTCAACAACTTTCAATTATCCTAGACTCATGCTTCACATATTCTACATTCTGATTATTAATGGATATATGCAGCTGTCTCATTTCGAGCCATACCACATTAGTAAATGAAGGTCTTAATAGCTTTACTCCATCCACATCATTAAGGTTGACTGTACTTTGAAGAGGCAGCTTTTCCCTACTCCTATTTTGAGTTTGTTCCAACCTGAGGGGCTCATATTCTAGCCCTGTATCAGACAACGTTCTGCTGCTATTTATAAGGTTTTTCCCTGGCCATTTTTTTTTTTTTTTTTTTTTTAGGAGTAGTTTTCCAGGTCCTTATTCCTAGACTGTCTTAGTCTGAAAGCTCTGCTGAAACCTGTCCACCTGTCCAAATAGGTATTTGAAACTTGTCTGTCCTCCTGCTTGTATTTGAAATACCAGTGGCATAGCTTCCAGTGTCACAACATGCAAACCACCACAGTACCACAAACTGAAGATGAATAAATAAATAAATAAGAAATTATTAATCCTTCCTAATTAATATACAAGTCTAATTTCATTACAATAATAATCCCAAAAGGGTATGTTATGCCACTATAAAAAAAATTATTGTTGTTGTTGTTGTTATGTGCCGTCGAGTCATACCTGACTCATAGCGACCCCTCCTTGGGTTTCCAAGGCAGTATCACTACGGAAGTAGGATTGCCCAACCTTCCTTCCTAGGAGTGGCTGGTGGGTTTGAACCGCCAGCCGTCTGGTTAGCAGGCAAGTGTCTTAGCCACTATGCTATAATGCATACCATATTTGATAATTAATATGGAAGAATTAATTAAAAAAATGAAAAACAAAAATATTCAAAGGGAATTTATATAGCCAAATATAAGAACTTACTCTATGACTCAGTAATAGATATTCCTATCAGTGGAGCAGGTAAGAATGTCCAGAAACAGATCTAGGTAGGTCATTTAATAGACAAAAAATATAATATTTCAATTAAGCAGCTAAGTAACCAGCTAAGTAATTATTCAATGCAACAATTATCTAATTAATAAATCATTTAAACAAATATTTATTAGTACTGATTAAGTGTCATGTTTACTCAATATTTCTCTTGAGTAAACATTAAAGCATTTGTTTGCTAACCAAAAGTTCAGTGGTTTGAACCCACTAGCCACTCCACAGGAAAAAGATGAGGCAGACTTCTTCTGTAAAGATTTACATCCTTAGAAACCCTACGGGACAGTTCTACTCTGTCACTGCAAGTCAGAATCAACTTGATGGCAGTGGGATTTTTGTTTTTTAAGTGTCATGTGGAGTCTCTGGATGGCACAAATCATTAAGCACTTGACTACTCCCCAAAGAGAAAGGTTGGTTGTTTGAATCCACCTGGAGGCACCTCAGAAGACAGGACTGGTGTTCTGTTTCTGAAAAGTCACAGCCCTTGACAAGGGGCAAGGTTGTGGTCACTGCTTAATCACAGCCAGCTACCCAGAGAGACCGAGTAGTTGAACCGGTGGGCTTGGGACCATAGTGGCAGGGGTCATCAAGCTCAATTGGCATAAAATACTACACAAAACATTGTTCCACCTCCTACCTTGGCAAGTAGCGACTGGGATCTTAAAAGCTAGCAAGCTGCCATCTAGGTGCAACTATGGGTCTCTCATCATCCAGAACAAAGAAGAATGAAGACAACCAAAATTCATGGAAACAATTAGTCTGAGCGACTGGTACATCATCTGATCTGTAGCTTATATGACTATGAGACCAGAAGAACTAGATGGTGCCCGACTACCAGTGTCATCCACTTGGAAGGGGATCTATGTAGGAGATCCTTGATAGAGAGGGAGAACAATGGGAACGCAAAATCACTGGAGGACCAGGTTTGCTGGTCTGATAGAGCCAGATGGAACCACTGAGACTATGGCCCCTAGCTGCCCTTCGGGTCTGGAATTGAACCAACACCTGTGGTTTCCAGCCAAACAAAAGACAGGCATATGAGTTGAACATTTACCTCAAGTACATACACTCCTTGGAGAGAACAATCATTGAGAAAGAAGGACTGCTTATGCACAGGGAGACAGCTCAGGGGACAGGAGCCTATGGAGGGATGGACACTGGGAAGAGGTAACTGTGGGGAGGAGGCGGGAGGGGAGCTGTTGCATTGTGGTAAACTGTGGTCAATGTCATGAGACAAAGTGTATGTGAACCACTGTATGGAAAGTAAATTTGCTCTGTAAATCTTCACCCAAATCACAATAAAATAAAGTCACAGCCTTGAAAATCCTGTGGAGCAGTTCTACTTTGCACCCATGGGAATCACATCAGATTCCACTCAATGGCAAATAATAAGTGTCAGGTACCTTACATAATAGAGAAGAAGACAAGCTAAGATTCTCTCCTGAGAATGTTCATTCTGGTAGGTGAAAAAGACTATAAGTAAATATACAAATAGATATGCAAGATATTTCCAGGTAGTACTATGAATAAAACAGAGCATGTTAAGAGATCTAAGAATAATAGTTCAGAATGCCCCTTTTGAATAGGTGACATGTAACAGGACTTAAGTAAAGGGAAATATTAAAGCTTGCAAATATTTAAGTGAAGGACATATTTAAAATAGAATACAGTAAACTGTGAGGTCAGTCTTCTCATGTATGAACAGAAAGGAAATGGGAAAGAATCATAGAAGAGCAAATTGGAGAAACTGCCCAGAATCAGATAATATCTTGCTTTGCTGATTTTGACAAAGAGTGAGATAAGAAGATTCTGGAAGGTTTTGAGTAGAGGATTTTTGACTTATATTGTAAAAGAATCACTTTCACAACTCTGTGGTGAATAGATCATAGGAACTGAAGAGTAAGAATTAGTAATCTATTGCAATATTTCAGGAGAAAAAGAAATAATGTTTCTAATTGTTGGAGATGAAGAAAAGTTGTTAGATTCTCAATATATATGAAGGCATAGCCAAAT
>NW_006921734.1:5977451-5984672 GCF_000298275.1 Orycteropus afer afer
ATATATATCTCCCCCTCCCCTGCCCTCCCATCCCTTGTAACCAACAAAGAAAGTTTTCTTCCATATGTAAAACTTTTCTTTGGCTTTTTATAATAGTGGAGTAATATAATATTTGTTGAGGAGTCAGCTGCAGGGATCCAGGTGAAGGGAGGGAACGCATGCCATGCCCCAAAGTGGCAAGGTGGAAAAACAGGGCAAAGGAGAGGAAAAAGCCCAGGGGACAGGAACAGAGCGAGGAGTCAGCCACAGGGATCCTGGTGAGGGGAGGGAAACCAGGCTACACCCCAAAGCGGCAAGGCGGAAAAGCAAGGGGAAAGGACAGCAAAGGTGAGAGGGACCAGGACAGAAGGAGGAGTCAGTTGCAGGGATCCAGGTGAGGAGAGGGAACTCAGGCCACACCCCACAAGCAGCAAGGTGTGAAAGTGGGAGAAAGGAGAGTAAAAGGCGAGGGGGACCAGAACAGAGAGAGGAGTCAGCTGCAGGGTCCAGGTTAGGAGAGGGAGCCTAGGCCACACCCCAAAAGCAGCAAGGTGGGAAAGCGGGAAAAGGACAGAAAAGGTGAGGAGGACCAGGACAGAATGAGGAGTCAGCCGCAGGGATCCAGGTAAGGGGAGGATGAAGAGTTTTCCAAAAGCTAAGGGACACAAACTTGTCTGTCAGTTTGTCCTACTGTGGTGATGTGTTGCTATGAGTCTTGAGGCTGTGCCACTGGTGTTTCAAACCCAGGGAGGTGCACATGTATCAGCCCTGCTTGCAGACTGAGACAGACTAGGAAGAAGGAAGAGGCCATCCACTTCTCAAAGAATCGGCCAGGGAAAACCTTATAAATAGCAGAGAAACACTGATACATTACTGCACAACTTTATGAATAGTCCAGAAACATTGTCCAATAAAGAGGAGGAGGATGAGTTACTTATGTTAGAAGGCTCTCAAAATAGGACTGGGAAAAAGCTGCATCATCAGAGTAAAATCAGCCTTACTCATATGGATAAGGTAAAGCTTTTGAGACCTCCATTTGCTGATGTGGCACCAGTCAAATAGAGGAGAAACAGCTGCAAATATCCATCAATCATCAGAACATGAATTGTACGAAGTATGAATCTAGGAAAATTGGAAGTTGTCAAAAATGAAATGGAACACATAAATATTGATATCCTCGGCATTAGTAAGCTGCAATGGACTGGTTTTGGCCATTTTGAACCAGATAACCATATGATCTACTGTGCTGGGAATGAGGAGGGATGGCATGGCATTCGTCATCACAAAGAATGTTTCAAGATCTGTCCTGAAGTACAATGCTGTCAGTGATAGGATAATATCCATACACCTACAAGGAAGACACATTAATAGGACTATTATTCAAATTTATGCACCAACCACCAAAGCCAAAGATGAGGAAATTGAAGATGTTTATCAACTTCTGCAGTCTGAAAATGACCGGACATGCAATCAGCATGTGTTAATTATCACTGGTGACTAGAATGCAAAAGTTGGAAACAAAGAAAAATCACCAGTAGTTGAAAAATTTGGCCTTGGTGACAAAAATAATGCTGGAACTTACATGGTAAAATTTTGTAAGACCAATGACTTATTCATTGCAAACCCCTTTTTTCAACAACACAAACGGCAGCTGTACAAGTGAACTTCACCAGATGGAACACACAGGAATCAGAGTGACTACATCTGTGGCAAAAGGTGATGGAAAAGCTCAATATCTTTAGCCAAAACCAGGCCAGGAGCTGAATGTGGAACAGATCATCAACTGCTCATATACAAATTCAACTTGAAGTTAAAGACAATTAAAACAAATCCACAAGAGCCAAAATATTATCTTGAATATATCCCTAGTGAATTTAGAGACCATCTAAAGAATAGATGTGATGGATTGAACACCAATGACCGAAAACCAGAATTGTGGGATGGCATCAAGAACATCATCCATGAAGCGAGCAAGAGGTCATTAAAAAGATGAGAAAAGAAGAGAAGACCAAAATGGATGACAGAAGAGACTCAAACTTGCCCTTGAGCAGAGAGTAGCTAAAGCAAATGGAAGAAATAACAAGATAAAAGAGCTGAACTAAAGATTTCAAAGAGCAGCTTGAGAAGACAAAGCCAATTATTATAATGAAATGTGCAAAGACCTGGAGTTAGAAAACCAAAAGGGAACAACATGCTCAGCATTTTCAAGCTGAAAGAATTGAGGAAAAAAAATTAAGCCTTGAGTTGCAATATTGAAAGATTCTATGGGCAAAATACTGAAAGATGCAGGAAACATAAAAAGAAGATGGCAAGAATACACAGAGTCACTTTACCAAAAAGAACTGGTAGATCTTCATCCATTTCAGGAGGTGGCATGTGATCTAGAATCAATGATATTGAAGGAGGAAGTCGAAGCTGCAATGAAGGAATTGGCAAAGAACAAGGCTCCAGGAATTGATGGAATACCCACTGAAATATTCAACAAATGGATGCCCCACTGGAGGCACTCACTCAGTTATGCCAAGAGACTTGGAAGACAGCTACCTGGCCAACTGACCAGAAGAGATCCACATTTGTTCCCATTCCAAAGAAAGGTGATCCTACAGAATGTGGAAATTATTGAACAACATCATTAATATCGCACACAAGTAAGATTTTACTGAAGATAATTCAAAAACAGTTGCAGCGGTATATTGACAGAGAATTTCCAGAGGTGCAAGCTGGATTCAGAAGAGAACATGGAACAAGGGATATCATAGCTGCTGTCAGATGGATCTTGGCTCAAGACAAAGAATACCAGAAAGATGTTTACTTGTGTTTTATTGACTATGCAAAGGCATTTGATTGTGTGGATCATGAGAAAATTATGGATAACATTGGAAAGAATGGGAATTCCCAAACTCTAGATTGTACTCATGAGGAATCTGTACCTTGACCAGGAGGCTGTCCTTCGAACAGAACAAGGGGACACTACATGGTTTAAAATCAAGAAGGGAGTGCGTCAGGGTTGTATTCTTTCACCATACTTATTCAATCTATGTGCTGAGCAAATAATCCAAGAAGCTGGACTATATGAAGAAAAACGTGGTATCAGGATTGGAGGAAGAATCATTAACAACCTGAGATAAGCTGATGATAGAATTTTGCTTGCTGAAAGTGAGGATGACTTGAGGCACTTACTGATGAAGGTTGAAGAATACAGTCTGCAGTATGGATTACATCTCAATATAAATTAAAAAAAATCCTCACAACTGGACCAATAAGCACCATCACACTAAATGGAGAAAAGATTGAGGTTGTCAAAGAATTCACGTTGCTTGGTTCTACAATGATGCCAATGGAAGCAGCAGTCAGGACATTAGATGACGTGTAGCACTGGGCAGGTCGGCCATGAAAGAACTCTTTCAAGTGCTGAGGAGCAAGGATGTCTCCTTGATGGCTAAGGTATGCCTGACCCAAGCCATGATATTTCCAATTGCCTTGTATGCATGTGAGAGCTGGGCAATGAATAAGCAAGACCAAAGAAGAGTTGATGCTTTCGAGTTATGGTGCTGGCGAAGAATGCTGAAAGTATCATGGACTGCCAAAAGAACTAACAGATCTGTCCTGGAGGAAGTGCAGCTGAAATACTCCTTGGAAATGAGAGTGGCCAGACTTCATCTCACCTACTTTGGTCATGTTGTCCGAAGGGACCATTCCCTGGAGAAGGATGTCATGCTTGATAAGGTGGAAGATCGACGAAAGAGGAGAACGCCTTTAACGAGATGGATTGACATGGTGGCTGTGACAATGGGCTCAAGTATAGCAAGGATCATGGAGCTGGCGCGGGATCAGTAGTGTTTTGTTCTGTTGTACATGGGGTCGCTATGAGTCAGAAATGACTCTACAGCACCTAACAACAACAACACAGTAATATTTGTCCTTCTGTGATTGTCTCATTTCACTCAGCACAATGTTCTCCAAGTTAATTCATGCTGTGCAATGTTTCACAGATTCTACAGTATTCTTTGTTGTTGCTGTTGTTGTTATGTGCCGTCGAGTCAAACCCGACTCATAGCGACCCCTCCTTGGGTTTCCGAGGCAGTATCACTACGGAAGTAGGATTGCCCAACCTTCCTTCCGAGGAGTGGCTGGTGGGTTTGAACCGCCAGCCGTCTGGTTAGCAGGCAAGTGTCTTAGCCACTATGCTACCAGAGCTTCCAGTATTCTTTGGTTTTGCATAATATTCCATTGTGTGTACGTACCCATAGTTTGGTTATTCATTCCTCTGTTGATGGCTGCTTAGGTTGTTTCCATCTCTTTGTTATTGTGAATCATGCTACAATGAACATGTGTGCATATATCTATTCATGTTCTGGCTCTCACTTCTTTAGGGCACGTACCTAGTAATGAGATTGCTATGGAAGGATTTTTTTTTTGTTTCATTTTATTTATTTTTAATAAAATGGAGAAGGATTGTTGTGTATAGTGAGAATCAAGAGTTCAATTTAAATTTGAGAACTTTTAAACATTAAAGGAAAATGTTGAGTAAAATTAACTATGAGTCAGGAATTAAGAAGAAAGGTTATCAGTGGAGGTATTGTCTGTTAGAAAATCAGTGAATATAGCCAAGGTACCCTTACATTTAAAGGTTGACTGGAGGAAGTAGATCAACCAACATAGGGTTTTCAATGGCTATTGAAAGAGAGGCTATTGAGGTAAGAATCTGGAAGTGTCTGGTATTCCCAAGGCCTGCTGAATAAAAGAAGGAAGGAATTACCAATGTAGTAAATTTAGCTGAAATGTGAACTAAAATGGAGCCCTGGTCTGAGTTTGATTTAGCATTTTTGAATCTTGTTTCCTTGAAAATCAAATATCACCTGTTGATAAAACAAAGCTTAATGTATTGCTTACCAAAGCAAAGGAGAACACCATTTCCACAGTATTTGGGCAATATCTCAGAGGAGGGGAAAGGAGGTAGAATTTTATTGAAATCTTGAAGTTTGGTTTAAGTAAGTTCTTTTAATACAGAGAAATCATTCAATAAGATGTTGTAAAGATCATAATATAATGGTTTAGGAATGGTGGAAATAGTAAAGTGAGGGTTTTGGGGCAAGAGGTATAAAGAAATTTAAGTTAATACTTCCTAATACACAGTTGATGGTCTTTGGTTATTTGCTGGACAAGAATCTTCTAGATAAAGTTATAGTAATGAGGACAATGGACTAGTAAAGTCAGGTTAATGTAGACAGTAAGCTCTATAGGGGATAAAACTAGTATTCAGAGTCCAAGTTGTATGTATGGGTAGATGGTTTGAATTCTCAGCGACGTGGAGGTACTTGATGACTGATGAGACGTGTTTTGATGGAGTGGTGGGCATGAAGCCTGATTGGAGAGGATTCAAGAGAAAATGGGAAGAAAGGAAGTGGTGGTTGTGAAATAAACAATACTTTCCAGCAGGTTTGCTGTAAAGAAATGGTAACTAGAGGGAGATTTGTGGTTAATTCTTATTTATTTATTTATTTAGGATAGGAGATATAATAGCATATTTATAAGCTTTTGGGGATGATCTTTTAGAGAAAAAAAAAATTGATTTTGAGGGAGAACAATTTTGTTTGCAAGAACAAATTTCTTGAGTAGTAAGAAGGAATGGAAGCCAATATACAATTTAGGTCTGGAAATAGATAAACTAGAGCTCTGGTGGCATAGGTCCTAAGGCATTTGACTGCTAACCAGAAGGCTGGCTGTTCAAACCCACCAGCCATTCCACGGAAGGAAGACTGGGCTTCCATAGAGATTGTTGCTGTTGTTGTTGTTGTTGTTATGTGCCATTGAATTGTCATCTCCATCTCGTAGCGACCCCGCCTTGGGTTTCCAAGGCAGTATCACTACAGAAGTAGATTACTCAATCTTCCTTCTGAGGAGTGGCTGGTTGGTTTAAACCACCAACCTTCTGGTTAGCAGTCAAGTGTCTTAGGCACTACACCACCAGACCTCCCTCCATAGAGATACTGCCTCGGAAACCCAAGAAGGGGTTGCTATAAGTAGGAACCTACTCCACGGCAGTGAGGTTTTTTTTTTTTTTTTTAATTCAACAAAGGCACAATTGCCTATTAATCTTGAAAAAATATAAAATTAGACACCTACATGGTGTCTATGTATGGGCTAATTGTGAAAAATTAAATAATATATCATATTCTATTACTATTACCTTAGGGGTTGAGGTGGAGAGGGAGGCCACTTCTTAATTAAGACAGGAAACCCTGTAGTCATAAAGGAAAATAATTGTATTTTTACCTTATATAAATTGAAACTTTCATGGCAAAAGACCTTGAGTAGAACCAAAAAACCAAAGGTAGATTGAGAAAAATATGTAACAGGAAATATTTTGGAAAATATATGGCCATCAAATGTTTAATAGCCTGATTATACCAGAAAACCCCTCTTATTAGTGAGAAAAGAAATACAAAAAAGTAAAACCCTTAGCAAAATATTAGAAAGGAAATTTACAAAGAGAAAATGCAAAGCCCCAACAAATATATGAGAATGTGTTTAATCTCACTAAGAGTCTTTTAGTGAAAATTAAAACAATAATGACTTGTGGTTATCAGCAAATTTGCAACAGCCAAAAGATTGATATATCCAGTGCTGGTGAGGGTATAAGAAAATGGACTTGCTCATTTACTATTGGTTTTAGTGTGAATTGCTAATACTTTTTGTAAATTAATCTGACAGCACCTATTAAAATTAAATATGCACATACAATTTAGCTCAACAATTTTTCTTGCAGCTATCTAGTTTAGAGAAGTAAAAGCATACCCTTACAATAATACATGTTGCAGCATTACTGTTAGTAGCAAAGCACCAGAAACAAACAGAATGCCATTAACATAGAATGATAAATTACACTAGATGCAGATTATGAAATGTTATTTTGCAAGTACATAAAATGATGCACTAGTTTTGTATGTAATGGCCTATGGAATGTCTATGATACATTTTCAACAGTTTTACTGATATATAATTCCCATATCACAAAAATTACCTCTTTAAAGTATATTTATGTTGTTGATAAGTGCCATCAAGTCGTTTCCGACTCATAGCGACCCCACGCACAGCAGAACGAAACACTGTCCAATCCCACGCCAGCCCCACAATACCTACTATACTTGAGCCCATCATTGCAGCCACCATGTCAATCCATCTTGTTGAAGGCCTCCCCCTCTTTCGTCGACCCTCCACCCTACCAAGCATGACATCCTT